>NC_053028.1:194613969-194796372 GCF_003073215.2 Triticum urartu | reverse complement strand
TTATCTTCCAACTCTCCAAGTTGTTGTTTGGCTTAACCAACTAGCTTAGGGGTATCCCACACAATTTCTTGGAGAAGGGGTGGTTTGCAAGAAACCATCTTGATCACGAGCTCAATATAGCGGTCAGGGGACTACCTGGTGATACTTCCGAGAAGCTATTCGAAAAATCACGAACCACCGACATGTTACTCAGCTCGAGATCAATCTTGCTCTTTAGGCAAGATGATATGACCAAATAAGCAAGGATAGACATAATCCCAACTCTTGATCGAAGAGTGCACCAGGAAAAAGGACTAGGTAGCACGATCAATCTTAGAATGATGATTCCATAATCAACACACCAAGAATGAGATTATCGTCCATTAACCACCGAGCAACGGGGTTGCTAGGAGTATTGATTTCACACATCACGATTCACTTGTCGGCATTCCGGTTACAATAACACAGGAACCGAGGAATGAACAATGATGGCAAGAAGTATCACTGCGTCAAGAACTCATGAGAGATTGTGCAATTCTCCTGTCATTCATGATATGAAAGAGGGTGACACTCCAAAGTAGAACAGAACAAAAGCTGGATTGGCATTTTGATCTGTGGAATACAACTACTTTGACCCAATCCTCGAAGTGGACAAGGTACTGGAGTTTGTTTCTCCTTGTCATTCCGGAATAGAATGGCTTGACGGACCACAAGAGTAAAAGGCACCAATAAACACGAATGCACACATACTCTTGACTATCAACAGATAGGCTAAGGTCGGGATACAACTAAAGGGGGACAACTCAAGGAACATATAATTTTTTTAGAGTTGTGGACGCATGGATTAGTATGTCGAACAAGTTCAACATATTTCTTCCGGATAACCCATGCAGAAGAAGAAGGACTGGCAGATTCACAATTTGAATGGAGAACTCGTCAAGAGCACTCTTATTGTGATCTTTTGGTTCAACGAACTTCTGCCATAAGCGATTCGTAGTATTTGGAAGAAGGAACTACCACGGACCTCGAGGACTAATGCAAAGGTTACTAATATCCTAAAGGAACTAGCAACAATATCAACACGAAGTGAACAAAGTGATTCTTGGGTCAAGAACACATGAGTAGAATAGCTACTACTAAATGGCATCACGTGATGCTTTCAAGAATGATGGCCAGAATCATCACACTGGGGATACGAAAGCATTGCTAAATTCTCGAGGACACCTAGGGTCATAATACTAACTCCAACATACACGTCAAGGCAACGGAGTACCTCAACACACCGATTAGTGTGCTTAATCTGTCCCAAAATACAATGGAACATGGAGGAAAGATTTGCAAGTGCATTAGACTATTTAGAAACCTGGGATGACTCGGACAGCATAACGGCTGTAAATGCTCAAAATGATTTGAGACATCCTGCAAAAATGGTGGCATAACCACTCAACATCACAATATCAAGGTTCTGAGGCCAGTTATGAACATATGGATGTAGTAGGAACTGAACTGAGGCTTGCACTCAACAATCCTAGGCAACTACGGTTTAGTAACACGTCATCCTGAGAGATAGAAGAGAAGCCTAGTTCTTAACCCCGTAGAAAAGATAAGATGACTCAGATCAGAAGGTCATGAGGATAAGGAGTAAAAATAGCCTTACGTTCCCTTCCACAATCAATTCCCTTACATAGCTAAAGAATTTCTAGACTCAACTTCGACAAGGTTGGCTTGGTAATCCTACAGGCAGTCAGGCTCTGATACCAAAACTGCCAGGACCCTGATTCTAAGTCACATCGATCTAGCATGTAACACCTCATATCGCTTTGCGGCCTCACGCACTGTATTCCCACGGGTGTCGCCTTACTATGGCCCGGGACCATTTGCGTCTTTTGGCTCATGTATATGATAGTGTCGCTAGCATCCATATGACAGAGAACCCGGGCTGACATGACTTGTCGTGAACCCAAAGTGGCACTAACTTACAGGGACAGGCATACATGAAACAACATCAAGCATGTCGGTCAGCAGCGTGCGAATCCAGGCTGTAGCACTGGGCTAACAGGACTCCGGGAACCCGGGCTGTAGCAGGCTAGGCAGGACTCCGGATGTCACCGCGTGACATTTCCCCGAGGGACAGACACAAGAACGAAGTGAATCACATGCCGGCCAGTCAAGTGTTCTGGAGCAGTAGTGCTGGGCTAGCAGGACTCCGGTGCACCGGGCTGTAGCGGACTACTATGGCTCATGGAAGCACAAGACTACATTTCCCCATAAGAGAGGCTACCAAGGATAAACAACTAGGTTGTCGGATCCCACACACACCAAGCATTTCAATCATACACACAATATGCTCGATATGTGTAAATACAACATGGCATCACAACATAACTCTACGACTCAAGTATTTATTCATTAGGCTCCGAAGAGCGAGATATTACAAACATGGGTCTCATGACCCAACATTCAGAGCATACAAGTCAAAGCACATGCGGAATCTTAACATGTCTGAGTACAGACATCTACAAATGAAAAAGGCTGAGAAGCCTGACTATCTACAAGACCCTCCCAAGGTACAAGATCGTAGCTGAGGTAACAAGCTAGATATCGAAGTCCACGTGGAACTACTAGCAAGACTGAAGTCTGTCTGCAAAACATAAATTAAGCAAACGTGAGTACAAATGTACCCAGCAAGACTTACATCAGAACTAACTACATATGCATCGGTATCAACAAAGGGGGTGGTGGAGTTTAACTGTAGCAGGCCAACTTTGACTTGGTGGCTATCCTGAACTACGACTGCAAGTAACTCTTTGAGGTGGCGCACACGAGTCCACATATTCACCATATCAATACACCACTATGAATCCGCTCCCGTCTCCCTACGAGAACGCCATCCATAGCACTCACGCTTATCTTGGGCATTTTAGAGTATCCACTTTCACTTGTCTATGAACTATGCAAGGGGTCCAAGTTTCCATATCCGAGGAATCCGGCTATTGAATAGATAATGATAACCCTGCAGGGGTGTACTTCTTCACACACGCTCTCGCCGCTTATCACCCTGTACACGTCATGTACCTCAGCAACCTTCAAGCCGAAGCCGGGCGAGGGAGTCGGCCATGACCTGACTAACCAACAAGTCTCTAGTCCAGGTTTATCGCCTATTCGGGTTCCATCCGCAAGGAGATCCGGCCGGGATGTCGCTCACGGCCCCAAACGATGTGTGCAGGGTTCCCAAGCCCACCTCGACGGATGGATCTACGCTTGGTACACCGTGCCATGGTGCCTAGTCTGTCCCAAGCCCACCTGTATCGGGTACCACTTGGTAGACTACTAACACAACCTACAAACACCAGAAACTAGTTGCAACTCCTGGACAGAGATTAGGTTGATTAATAAGTCGAGAGGGGCACTTAAGAATTCCAATGCGTGGTAGTAGCTGTTCATGGATCACAAACACAGAACTCAGTTCCTGAGGACGGTTGCAATGAGACAACCCACCATGTACTCCTACATGGCCTCTCACCGCTACCTTTACCAAATCGTGTTCACACACTTAGGTCTCAACGGTAGGACATGTTCACTACATTCCAATTCATCCCCGATGAATCAGACCTGACTCAACTCTAAGCAGTAGCAGGCATGACAAACAAGCATGAATGAGTAGGCACAACAGGGTTCAAACAACTCCTACTCATGCTAGTGGGTTTCATCTATTTACTGTGGCAATGACAGGTCATGCAGAGGAAAGGGTTCAACTACCGCGACATGTAACAGTTGAATCGGTGTTGTCCTAATGCAGTAAAAGAGAGCAGGAGCAAGAGAGTGGGATTGTATCAGAATGAACAAGGGGTTTTGGCTTGCCTGACACTTCTGAAGATGATATAGCTCTTTATCGGTGTCATTGATCACATCGTCGAAACATACGTCTACCGAGGGGGGGGGGACAATCACTGGCAAACACAGAAAGAACACAATCAATGCAATGCAAAAATATTATGTATGATCATGACATGGCAACATGCTGGTGTTTGGGCTAATGCATCTAGCAACCAGATTAAATGAAGTTGGTTTGAACCAAAGGTTCAAATTCAAACTCCATGTAAGGCATTTCAAATGCCATTTATTGATTTGTCCAATTCAGCAGCTATAAGTTGTTCTAACATGCATGAAAATGCCACAGATGGATAGATTAGATTTTTCTGATAATTTTTCATATATAATTTATTTAATTCTGAGCTACGGTTGATTTTCTATGATTTTTAGAAGTTTAGGACATTTTCTGAATTAAACAAATCATTTCTGATTTATTTAAAATCCAGAAAAGCATTTATGACCTCATCACTGCATCACTGTGACGTCATCCAGTCAACAGGACGGGTCCAGGTCAAACCTGACGTGTGGGGTCGGTACGTCAGTGTCTCGGGCTGGTTTGTGTGGATGACAGGTGGGACCGGTCAACGTTGACTTGACCAAAGTCAAAGCTGACATGTGGGGTCCACACATATTAGTACTAATCTTAATAGAAAATTAGACTAACCTAATTAGTCACAGGGTCCCACACATCAGTAGCTCTAGAGGGGTCATTAGTGGGCTCATTAGCAACTAATGATGTCGCCACGTCGGCCTCGCCGGAATCTGGCCGGCGGCAACCATTCCGCATGGCGGGGGCGTCGGGTTTTGCCATCCGGCGACCATTGGGCTCGTGGTTTGGCCCTACGGGTTGCTGGATGTGCACCGCATCCAATGGAGCAGGCCGCTGGGCGAGGAGAGATCGGGAACTACGGCGGCGACCACTTGGGCGGCGGCTGGAGCTACGAGCATGCTCGGGTTGGAGCTGGTGGGCGCTACGGGCTCCTGGAGCCGCGCTGAGCACAGCGGTGTGCTCGGCTTCGAGCTACGTTCGCTCTAGCCACGGTGGCGAAGAAGCGCAACGGTGGCGAGCTTCGGTGACGGTGGGGAATGGCGCTACGGCATGCAAACGAGATGGAGAAGAGGGGGGTTCGGGGAAGGAGCTCACGGCGGTTGCGGTACGCGTCTCACCGGGCTCGGGGAGGGGTTGGTGACGGCGTGCGGTCGTCGGTGATCTCGGCGGCCGAGAGGTTGAAGATGATGCCATGGTCGTGGTGCGGTGCATCCGGCGTCCTGCGGGTCGTCCAAGAGGCGTGGGCGACGGTGGCGGAGCTTCCACGCAACACGGGAAGTAGAGAGGGGGTCGAGGAGCGCGGTGGTTCACAGCGGCGCTTCCATGGCCGCGTCTGCCATCGCGGAAGAGAGCGAGGGAGAGGAGGGGATGGACGCGAGAGAGAGGGGGGGGGGCCGGGGGAGTGCGTGGCGCCGTCCAGAGGCATCCGGGCGAGCAGGCAGAGAGGAGGTGGAGGCCTCAGGCGCGCAGGCGTCAACACACCTCTGCCTACTGGCAGAGGTGAAGACAACCGCTCCAGCCAGTGGGCTGGGCCGTCCAGCTGGCCGCGCCAGGTAAGTGGCCCAGGTGACTCTCTCTCTCTGTTTATTTAATTTGTTCTGTTTTTCTATTTTTTCTATTATGTTTTGATTTAGTTCAAAGACCAAACCATTTCCAAAATTCCTGAAATGACTTGTGGGCACATTTGGAAATATTTCCAACAGCCCTCAACCACTTCTAGAATTATTTGGGCATTTTTAATTATTTATAACAATTAAATGCCCAAATTCAAATACTTAATGAGTTCATTCAAAAATCCAAATTGAGCTAGAAAAATGTGCACCATTTTTGCCAGAGGTGCCAAAACCAATTCAAAAATGATGAACATTTTTAAAGGGCATTTTGGGTTCATTGAAAAGATTTAAGTTGAACCTAGTTGAATTTCATTTGCTGCTAGGGTTTAACAGTCCCCATTTCAACTTTCAAATAAATTTTAGACATGATGCATGGGTGCTGATGCAACTAATTACAAACAAATTCTAGGGCTGTGACACAGAGCCTCAGCCATCTCATCTGGGACTAGATCCAACCCATCCTCACACCCACCAAGCACAAGAATACCTCACCTTAGGAGGCTGTTCTTCCCCTAGTACTGTTCATCCTCAGCTCGAGAGGCAATCCACCACACCACACTGGAGTAGGGTATTACACCACAACGGTGGCCCGAACTAGTATAAATCTTGTGTCTCTTGTGTTGCGAGTTCGTCGAGCTTGCCTTTGAGATCGTGGCGAGGTTGAGGGCGTGATTTGGTAGGGGGAGATATTCGTGTGCACCCCTGTGTTCGAACCTTGACGGTTTTGCCGGAACCCATGATTCGACATTTGGCGGGCCTGGTAGGGGTGCGCCGGAGCTCTTCTTCCGCTAGTTGATCCGCTCGTTGGTCCCCCGACACTCCACAGCTCCGATGTCCGGCGACTCAAGGACCAACGCCGACCGCTGGGTAGCCTGGCCAGCCCGGGCGGCGCCGCCCGCTCAAGAAGACCTCAACCCAGCGCCCAGGCAGCACGCGCACCACCAAACACTACAGGGCATGGGCGACGCGGCCACCCGCCATCCGCCCTTACTCCGCGACAAGTGTGGGCAGCCGCAAGAGTCTCAAGCCATGCCGCGGCCATGGCGCCACACACCTGACGGGAGCAAGAAAACATGAGGGCCGCGCTCACAGTGGCTCAGGAGCTACTGTGATGCCGGTTAATGGAGAGCGGCCATGATGCATTGTTGGAGCGCGTCGCCGAGCTCTTGGACACCGCGGCCTCGGGAGCACCACCTTTCTACTCTCTGCTCATGCCTCAAGCTACGGCCAGGTCGCATGGCAGGCCTTGCCGTGCCGGCGTGGCCACGAGCGCGCCACCAGGCTTCATCGACACCGGCGCAACCAACGGAGCTGGAGGCCCGCTCGCACCCGCACCACCTCCGTTGGGCGCGGGCACGAGCACTGCCACCTACGGCCCCGGCGGGATGCAACCCTACCATCCTCAAGGCGGCATGTTGGGCGGGGCAACATGGAGCGTGGGGCACTACGACGAGGTCTTTGAGGCGGCGGCCTCGGAGGCCTACGTGCCCCGCATGGTGGAGCAGGAGTACATGCTGGAAGACGACCCTGGCTCGTTCCTCGAGCCAAGCTAGGTGGAGGAGGCGCTAGAAGTCAGCACCTTTCAGGAGCCCTCCGGAAGCCTCACCAACCGCGCCCGCGACAACAGCTACAGGGTACCACTAATTCCTCAGGAGTAGGCTTACGCTAACCATGGGACGCATGAGGATCAGGTCACAGCAGTGGATGGCGGCGGAGGGAGTCCTGGACCAAGGGGTCCTCGGGCGTCCGGCCTGTTAGCCATGGGGTGGACTGATGGGCTGTGAAAATACGAAGATCCAAGATTGCACCTGTGTCCGGATGGGACCCTCCTTGGCGTGGAAGGCAAGCTTGGCGACCAAATATGTAGATTCCTTTCTTTGTAACCGACCTTATGTAACCCTAGATCCTCCCGGTGTCTATATAAACCGGAGGACTTAGTCCGTTGGGGGAGATTCATGACCATAGCCATACAAGCTAGACCTCTAGGGTTTAGGCATTACGATCTCGTGGCAGATCAACTCTTGTAATACTCATATTCATTAAGATCAATCAAGCAGGTCGTAGGGTATTACCTCCATAGAGAGGGCCCGAACCTGGGCAAACATTGTGTCCCCTGTCTCCTGTCACCATCAACCTTAGACGCACAGTTCGGGACCCCCTACCCGAGATCCGCCGGTTTTGACACCGACATTGGTGCTTTCATTGAGAGTTCCACTATGCCGTCCACAAGGGGTTTGATGGCTCCTCCAATCATCTACAACAATGCTGTCCAAGGGGGAGTCTTCCTCTCCAGATAGATCTTCGTGTTCGGCAGCTTCGCACTGCCGGTCAACTCGCTTGTCCATCTGGAGCAGATCGAAAGCTACGCCCCTGGCCATCAGGTCAGATTTGGGAACTTGAACTACGTTGCGGACATCCGTGGAGACTTGATCTTCGCCGGATTCGAGACCGCGGCAACCACTCCTGGTCACCCCGATAGACATGACCTAAATCTGTCATCGGATCGCATCCAAGAGATAGCTCTGATAACCGCTCTGGCCTTAGATCCGGAGCAGACAACGCCATCCAAGGACGGGAAGCTCAACCCCGCCATAGAGGCCACAGATTCCCCGTCGATGGAGCCGCGCATGACTTGATCTCACGTGATACCTGTGCCACCAGAACTCAGGACTCATCTCCGGTCATTAGTTCCGAACCATGTGAGCCCGCGGACGCCGAACTTGATCGTTTATCGATCTTCGAATTCAGTGCCGCAGACACCTTCCAGCACTCGCCTTTAGGCGACATGCTAAACCCATTAAAGAACCTGTCCTTGGAAGGGGACTCATGGCCGAACTATATCCGGTTCAAACCAGGGGCTGATGATGGAGAATTTTGCTTCCCACCCGCCACCCACTCCATAGCCACTGTCGAGGACTTAACTGACATGCTCAATTATAGCTCCGAAGACCTCGACAGTATAGACGACGATGCCGATGAGGAGCAGGGCCAAAACCCTCCGTTTACCGGACGTTGGACGGTCACTTCTTCATATGACGTATACATGGTGGATACACCTAAAGAAACTACCGACGATGACAAAGAAGATCCAGTTGAGGATAAACCTCCTGAGACATAGCCCAGACGCCGGCGGCGCCGCTCTTAGTCACGTCGTGCAAAAGAAAGCAATGCCGGCGCCGGAGAAAACAACACCCCAGACAATGCCAAAGACAATGAAGACCCTGTTGAGGCAACGTCCGAACAGGATGAATGGGAAGACGAGCACGATAGCCCTGATGAACATGCCATACATGAAGACTCGGAGGACAGTAATTATCTTCCGCTCTCCGAGGATGAGGAGAACCTCGGCGACGAGGATTTCATTGTGCCTGAGGAACCTCTCGAGCAGGAGCGCTTTAAATGCCGACTATTAGCCATTGCAAGGAGACCGAAAAAGAAGCAGCAACAGCTTCAAGCTGACCAAGACCTGCTCAACGATAGATGGACAGACATCCTAACAGCCAAAGAATACGGCCTCAAGTGCACAACCAAGGGTTACCCGAAGCGCAGATTGCTACCTTAGTTCGATGAGGAGGCGCCAGAACCTGTACCACGCGGTCGGGACAATGCGGCTAACCGACCACCATGCGGTTGGGATAAAGCGGCAACTCAAGCCGAACAGTAGCCCGCCTCACCCCAAAGAAAAAACAGAGATACAACAGCTCGGGGTTATACATACGACCCTCGGCAGGACACGGACAGTAGAGCAGAACATACCAGATCGATCTACGGATCGGGAGGACGTGCCTCGACACGAAACGCCGGCAACCTATTCGGACGTGACAAGTCTAGTCACGCTCGGGCCGAAAACCACAGACGGACTCCATCTAAGCTACGTCGCGACGTGGCCCAATATGGAGGCACCGCACACCCAGTCTGCTTCACTGACGAAGTAATGGAGCATGAATTCCCAGAAGGGTTTATACCCGTGAATATCAAATCATATGATTGAACAACTGATCCCGCGGTATGGATCGAGGATTTTCTTCTCCATATTCATATGGCTCGCGGAGATGACCTTTTCACACCATCAAATACCTCCCACTAAAACTCAAAGGACCAGCAAGGTGCTGGTTAAACAGTCTACTTGAAAACCCTATCGGCTGCTGGGAGGATCTGGAAGACGCCTTCCGCGACAACTTCCAAGGTACATATGTCCGGCAACCAGATGCCGATGACTTAAGTCACATCGTCTAGCAGCCAGGAGAGTCAGCCAGGAAGCTCTGGACTAGGTTCTTAGTTAAAAAAGAACCAAATCATAGACTGTCCGGACACGGAAGCCCTAGCGGCCTTTAAACGCCCGCCACCTCGGTCAGGAGAAACCAAAATCCATGTCAGCCCTTACCGCTCTGATGACCCGCTTTTGTGCAGGAGAGGACAGCTGGCTCGCTCGTAGAAGCAGCAGCGCCAGTGACCCGGGTACTTCTGGAGTTCGAGACGGCAACAGGAAACCACGGCACAATAAACACAAACGTGGCAGTAGTAATGAGGGAACGCACGACACAATGGTCAACGCCGGATTCAGCGTCCCCAAACCTGGTCAAGCCATTTACGGCAAATAGAGACCGACCATCCAATTTAGATAAGATATTGGATAGGCCTTGCCAGATTCATGGCCACCCCAATAAACCAGCTAATCACACCAACATAAGCTGTTGGGTCTTCAAAGAGGCCGGCAAGTCAAATGCCGAACACAAGGGGAAGAGGCTGCCCGGCGACAGCGATGACGAAGAAACTCGCCAACCAAACACCGGGGGGCAGAAGCAGTTTCCCCCCGAAGTAAAGATAGTGAACATGGTATACGTGACACCCTCCCCTACAGGGGAACGCACGGAGTGCTCCCGCCATACAGAGGACCATACTACGGCTACCTCAGCCGAACTACACATGGGGGACTAGCAGTTCGGCTTCCGCCGCTCACCTAATATACGTGCGAAGTCTGTACTGCACATACATAATTATACACTTAAAATATCCTGGGCGCCGGCGGAAGCACAATACGGACGGACATGCAAGTACTCCCATTACCTCCCCTTTTTTCTAACTACCTTTTCTTCTTCCTTTTTCTGTTTCCTCTCCACAGGTGGCTCAATGGCTGGCCACAGACTCTATCGGAGTTCGGGTTTGTACACTCACCCAAGGGCTATTTTCGTCAAGGAGTCCCTTCACTGAGGACAGGCGGCGCAGACGTGCGACAGGAGGTCCAAAATAACTTTTTGTAGACCGCACTCTCTATTTCGAGCCTGTAAACTGCCTGTTCCTCCGCCTTCGACCCCTAGCATGTCAAATAGCCGGGGTTGCGGCTTTGTTATCTATATAAATGATTGGCACATCACTCATATCCCAGTAAAAATAATCCACTCTTTTCTAAAGAACCGAGTTTTGCCTCTACGGTTTTTTTAAACATACACCTCAGCATAACTTGCTAGGGCCTCAGTATGGGAACAAACAAGTTGCCGACAAGTCCGAACAACTCTATAGCGTACTTCGGCGTCGCGAGTTTGGCCTTATATGCATCAGCTCCGAATCATGTCTTGGATTAATAGTTGGGTTGCCTGGCTCCTGTGCTTGCTATCCTACGTTCCGCTCTATCGACTAGGGTGTAAAGGGAGAACTACTGCGATTGTGCTGCCGGTTCACCTGGTTAAGCACCTCAGTAGAGAAAGCCGAAAACTGACTGTCATGATGTGGCGAGAGCTGGTCAACCACTCGATGACTTATTGGAATCTTTCGCGATTCCCTCCATGTCACACAAAGGACCTATTTCCGGTCAAATATGTAAACACATCGTATGAATAAGCCGCATACATACAAGGGGCTATATCGTAGACCCACCATAAAACTCCTATGGCTAAGTGAAAGTGATAACGCCCTATAGTCCGATTGCCTGGTTCGCCGCATTGATACCTCCTTCACGGACCAAGACATTGGGTCAAGAGTGATCAGATGCTTTTCCGAACACCCCCGTATTTCCTACGAGGGGGTTGAAGCCGACGACTGGAAAACTTTCAGATTATATACAAACGGCCACACAGGAGGAATAAAAGCCTTTAGGCAAAACAAAAATGTAGACTGATTATAAAAATGGCCTTTTACAATTCGTACAGAGTTCATTCGAATATTATGCCTTTCGAATATTGACCCTCTAACAAGCGGGCAGCCTCCAAGATGTCCTCAAAATAATGCTCTGGTGCGTAATGGTCCTTGCCCTTGGGTTGACCCTTCACTGCAATATCAATGGCCTTCATCTCCCCCAGTATGTCTTGACTCGGGCAAAGGCCATCCGAGCACCTTCGATGCACGCCGACCGCTTTGTGGCGTCGATACGTGGCACCACATCAGTAAGACGCTGCACCAAGCCGAAGTAGCTATTCGGTATAGGCTCAGTCGGCCACAGCCGGAGTATGACGTTCTTCATGGCAGCGCCAGACATCCTGTGAAGCTTGGCCCATTGGCACATCTATTCATTCAGCAGCAGAGGGCGTTTTGATGCACTAAACTGTGACCAGAAAAGCTTCTCCGTCGCATATCCCTCTTGCGCCTGGTAAAACCGGGCCGCATCGGAAGAACTCTTCGACAGGTCCAAAAACGCGTCTGGAGAGCTCCACACTTGGTTAAGCCGAGGATAATTTGGATCGCCGAACTTGGTCTGTAATAAAAAGGGCTTACCAGCCACAATCTCCCTAGCTTGCCGGATCTCCTCACGGGCCGCTCTAGATTCGGACTGTGCTTCTTTCGCCTCTCGCAAGGCCTTGTCAAGATCAGCCGTTTTGGCTTTATTCTCCTTCTCAAGGAATTCCCAGCGGCTAGTAGCATTCTTTGGTTCGAGCGCCATCGTGGATATTTTCCCTGCGTCTTGGTGCCGAGCAGCTCGTTCGGCCTTTAACTCAGCCAATGCCTTTTCGGCAGCCGCATTACTAAACCGGGCCTGCTCCTTGGCCTGGGCCAGCTCCGCCCGAAGAATCTCAATGGCGGCGGCACCATCTGCAGCCATATATATCCCAGTATGCAATTTTCAGCGTCACGCTTATATTACAAACACGCATGTGTAAGAACTGCTCCGAATACATACCTTGCGACTCGTCAAGACGCCTGTTGATTAACGCAATGTCATCCCCTGCCACATCAAGCTTCCGCTACAGCTTGACAATATCCATAGTCCGGGCAGTCGTCAGGGGAGAAACAGCATGTGTTCCAATTAATCAGGTCAGTCCCTGGGCATTTCTTTTGATCCTCTGATTGCCTCCCTCGGGAAGCCAATCAGAGTCTCAGGGGCTACTATCTATACACAGGTGCATTTTGTGAATAAAACATAATTGAACACATTATAGTACAAACCTCGAAACCTCTTAGTAGGCCTATAAAGGCCTCATTCAATCCATGCTTCATGGATAGGACCTTTTCAACCACCGTGCCCATCAAGGTGTGATGTTCCTCTGAGACGGACGCCTTCTTCAGCATGTTCGTCAGTATATCCGGTGCCTCTGGATCTCCAGAGGCTGCTGTAGGAGTACGACCACCGTTTGAAGGGATCCGTTTATTCATATCCGGCTGAAGAGCAGATTGTTCGGGACCTTCATTGCTGGTCCCCGGACCCTGGGCCACCGAAGCGTCACCTTCGGGTAATATCTTCATCATCCCTCGCACCACCTGTTGGTCGGGGGAGACCCTCCGTGATGACACCTCAAAGTCATCTGCCCTATTGGGCGGAGAGGCCGGTGGAGGCGTCTCACTTTCCATCATCTCTGGGAGAAGGTTCCCCAAGGAAGAGGATTGTTGAAGAAGGCTGCGTGCCGAACTGCAAAAAATATATATTCTAGGCATTACAAGAAAAAGAACGAGACATGTCTAAAACATCCTTGTTTACTTACGATTTGGCCTGAGGCTTGTCCTCATCATGAGACTGCGCGTCGACGTCCTCCAAGCCTGAGCCGCCTGACAGAGCCATCTTGCCTCTCTTAGGAGCCTTTTCCTCCCAATCTTCGGAGGTGGCCCTTTTCTTTCCATGGGGGGAAGAGGTGTTAACCTCCCCCTCATTTTGTCTTCGGACGATGGGATCTTGATTCCTCCAGACACAATGTCTGATACACCTTCGGGATGGCGGCCATCTTTGGTCCTCTCCGCCTTGCCCCCCTTCACAGGCATCTGGTACGGTGCCAGGGCCATCATCCTTGTTAAACAGGATTCTCTGGGCCTTCGGGTAGGGGGGCCGAACACATAATTAGTTCCACTTTCTTTATCCAGCCCTGGAAGAAGATAGTTTGCTCAGTACCATATTATGGTATGCGTAACTACAAAGTGTTCGGAAGACAAGTGCCTACCGCGGTATCTGGACGGTTGTAGTCAAGACCAGCATCCTCAGTAGTGTCCGGCCAATGTTTTCGCTTCCCGAAAAACAGCTTCCACATCCCTTCGTGCGTAGTGTCGAAGAAGTGTTGGAGTTGTCATGGGTTTGTCACAGCAGATGTCCTTGTGAAAGGACTTAGTCGTGGAGCCATCGCTATGGGTTAGCTTAAGGGGTTAAACTGGACAAGGGGACACGAGTTTTTTTATACTAGTTCGGCCCCTTCAAGGAAGGTAAAAGCCTACGTCTAGTTGTGATTGGTATTGCTAGGGTTTCGAAGGCCAGGGAGCGAATCCTCTTTGTTTGGCTCTCGAGTTGTTGTCTGTCCCTAAACCGCTGCCGGGTCGTCCCTTTATATACATAGGTTGACGCCCGCCGGGTTACAGAGTCCCGAAGCCGGATCATAAACGTGTCCGGTTCGGTCTCTATCCTTCCTATCTTACAACACAAGTTACATGACCGGGTCGGTTTATATCTACAGGCTTTAACCTGCATTTGGGCCTTGGGCCTTCGTAAAGTGCCATCATTCTTGCATCTTCATTGCATTCTAATTTTTAAGGAGTTAACCCGGCTACTCCTGGCCGGTTTACATCCAGTAGTAATATCCCCAACATTAGGCCCCAGATTGGTTTGAACTTGTTCATGTCAATCTTCAACACTTAGAAAAATTCCTCCCTCATAACTTCACCTTGATCTTGTAAACCGTCATGACGTCATACTTCATGATTATGATAAACCGACCTGATGTCATCTATCCGTTGAAGCTGAAGATTACCTTATTAATGTGTATTCAGTCACCGAGCCGACACCTTTATTAATTTATCCATTTTTGAGCTCCTCGATTCCTGCACTTGTTGTTTTATCGCTTCGCCTTATAAATAGGGGCAGAGAACCCCTTTCTTTTATTTCCGCTACCCATTCATCCCTTCTTCTTCCTGGTGACGTTTCCGCACCTGAGCGCCGCCGTCATCGTCGAGCCTCGCCTCTGCTTCACCGTCGGCCGCTGCATCGACCTGCTCGTACCAGAGTTCCGCAGCATGCCTCTGCTGTTTCCGCGGCCGCAGTAAGTCCTTTCCCCCTTCCTTTCTAGATCCATTAGGGTTTCCTTGCTCTTCGCGGTTCTTGAAGTTCATCGGAGCTTTCGGTGTTGTTCTTCCTTGGCCTGTAGATGAACACTTCGCACTTGACGTATCCCTTGCCGTAGCTAATCTTCTGTTACCACCACAAACCCTTATGAAAAAAAAACTAATCTAGTCCTTCATAAGTTGTTCCAGGTCTCACCCTTTTAGGTCAAATTATTTTTGCTTTTCTGTCTTACCTTAGATCTAAAATTTTCATATACCTCTGTGAAATCTGTTTCTCCTCACACCAACATAGGCGGTTTAACTTTGTATAAGCAATCTATACCATTAGCCCTCTGATAAACCAGAGGAGCCTTTTACCTCCATAATTATACTCTGGTTTAATAGTGTCTGAGCACCCCTGTCCTGGTATTACCTTTTATACGTTACTGCATTGGTCTCCGGTTTATGCCATTCCACATATCAGTATATCTTTCACTCCATTGCATCTTGTATATCATCATGATTGATTCATAAACCGGCCTTTCGCTTTCACTTGTTTGTTTCGCAATGGCCAAACAATTCACCGCTTGCAACTGGGCTCGTTCCCGGGTCACCGAGGATCAGTTGAATGATATGGTCAGCATCGGCTCCTTGTCTAAGAAAGCTGAAATTAAATGACGAGTTCCAGGAACAGAAAATCCTCCAACCCCAAGGCAGGGTCAGGTGGTGGTCTTTGTTGACCACATAAGCCATGGCTTCAAACCGCCAGGGTCAAAGTTTTACCGGGATGTACTTGCCAATTTCCAACTCCATCCTCAAGACATTGGGCCCAATTCAGTATCGAATCTATGTAACTTCCAGGTCTTCTGCGAAGTGTATTTACAGGAAGAACTAACTGCAGAGCTGTTCTAGGGCTTCTTTCACTTAAACACGCGCACATAATTTGTAAATGGCCCCAACACTGAACTTGGTGGTGTCTCAATTCAAAAGCGGAAAGAAGTTGAATTTCCTCATGCCAAACTACACAGCCACCCAAAGGAATGGAACCAGACTTGGTTTTATTGCAGAGATACTTCGCCTGAAGATGAAAATCCCCTCCCAGGCTTTCGTGATCACCGGCTTTCCAACACCCATCCGATGCCTCAACGCTTAAGCTCCGCAGAAAGGGCGAAATATGCCCCTCAACTCGCCAAACTCCGGGCCTTTATGGCCAACGGCTTAACAAGTGTGGATTTCGTGCACTGTTGGATATCTTGGAGCATCTTGCCGCTAAGCCGGCGTCCTGGTTCAATGTGTGAGTACACCGGTGAGGTTGAAGACCCTCAACGCCATTGCAACATTCAAATATCTGATGAAGAAGTCAGTGAGGGCGTAAAGAAGATTTTGAATGAATCGGAACTGGTCTGCAGTCAAACCGGTTTGAACCCCTTCTATACCAAGAACAAACCGCCTGCTGTAAGCATTATACTTCCTTTTCATCTTTAATATTTTTACCTTGTGCAACCTGTAATCCTTCTTCTGTGTATGTATGTATAGGGTGATGACCCCTTCTGGAAACAGAAAACCGTAGAAAAAGCGGTAAAGCCAACTGGGGATAAAGCGGTCAAACCATCTCGCCCCAAAACCAAAGCCGTCAAACGGACATCAAAACGGAAAAGGGTTGACCGGATCAACATGGAGCTTGATGATGACACTGATGATCCGGAAGTTGAGGTAGAACTTGACTCACTTGGCTCTCTTTTCATGCATCTCATCAACAATGACCTTCCTTAGGAGGACGCAGAAGGCAGTCAAGCTGATGATGTAGAGGTAATTACCCTTTCCTCCGGTTCAAACTCTATGCCAACACAAAAAATCCACCAAGCAGTCCGGAAAGTAAGCTTTTCTCATCCTCTTGCTCACTTGGATCCAACATTTATTTTGAAGACTCAGCAGCATGAAGCTCGCCGGACAACCCGGCACAGTGGTCAATAGGTCACTTCAGCCGATTTACCTGACACCCCAGTTCGGAAGCACCGGTTTGAGGTCTCTCCTACTCCTGACCATTCTTACCCCAAGGCAGGTTATTTCAGAAAACCTCTTAATCCGTTCGATTCAAATTATTAGGTGACACCTCCCTCATCATCTGGCGAGTCGACAACAACTCAGCTCCCTCCTCTAAAAACTGTGGCCGGGTAAGTTGTAAAACCTTTCCTTCAATGCGTCATAGAACTTGAATAAGATGTTAATCCTTTTATATTTTGTTTGCAGGGCCAAAGCCAGACCCAGCAAGAAAGCTCGGGTCACCAATCCGCCCGAAGACCCGGCCACTTTTGAAGAAGAACCCCAAGCTGAACCGGAACAAACTTATGAACCGGAGGGCCCTCATCCTGAAGCCGCCTCTGTTGAACCACCCCTTCAAGGCCAAAACACCAATGAACCCGCAGACACTGAACCTGCCGCGCCTGATACTGAACCGGCAGAACCAAACCGGGCTAGTCCGGTGAGAAATGCTGAGATTCCATTGTCCCCAGCCAAATACACTGAAGGCCAAGGAGACGATGTCATCATTACTGGCATGGGCCACAGCTCTCCTGGCCATCCCGTCATCTTGGCTCAACATAGTGCCAAAGAAGAGCAAGCTGCTAAGGAAAAAGGCAAATGGAGCAGTGATTTATCAAACTATGCTCATCTCAACGCTGAAGAGCTTCACTCTGGCTTCTTGAACCGTCTGCACTCAAACCGGGACTATGAAGCCGGTTTGGTGAACTTGATGAAAGAGCGATATGAGGTAAGTTCATCTCCCTTTGTTTAGTGATTCATAGCTGAGACACTAGCCCAAGTAGCCCCCAAGGGCCGTTTTATGATGTTTAATCATAAACCGGGTCTTTGTAACACTCGAAGTTTCTCATCACCGATCCTCAAAATGGCAGGTCTCTAATAAGAATCAAGACTCATCTTTAACAATTAGATAACTTTCTGCAGCATAGCCCCCAAAGGCCGGTTTAACCTGGCAAGTTAATCCGGGTTTTAATCCATGCACCCGTTTTAGAACAGACACACATTAGCCCCCAAGTGTCAAGGATAATGCTTGCATTGTTTCGGAGACTTGTATAAAATGTAGTATTTTAGAGCAAATAGGCATTAGCCCCCAAGTATGAAGTGCATAACTTGTTATACGCTTTGTACTTAGAACGTATATATCCTGTTTTAATATACCTTCAATGTTGCAGGCTAAACTAAGAAGCAAAGATGCCCGAAATTATGACTTGCAAGAAAATGTGAAGTCACAACAAGGAGAAGCTGCAAAGGCTAAAGAGGAGCTGACCCAAGCCCTGGCCGTAATGGAAAACCTGAAGGAATCTTTCAACAAAGATCATGCTAACTGGGAAACCGAAAAATCCGGTTTAACCAAAAGAGCTGAAGACGCCGAGGCAGCCTATTGTCGATGAACTAGTTGGCTTGAAACGGCAAATCAATGCTATGACTTCTGCCATCTTTGGTAAGTATCTGTTTATGTGTTTTACATAAGTCAATGATCCTTATCACTGACCAGAATGTTGACATAAATCTTTGGTAGGTACTCGGGTTGCTCATCTTGGTACAGACATGCGGATGAAGCTCAAAGCGGCGTATACTTTGGTTGAACAGTTGTACTCTGGGTCTCAGCGGGCTATTTGCACGGCAGCTTACAACAAACCGGCCCCAACTTTGATTAAAGAAACACTTGAGAAGCTGGCCATGTTACCAGCCCGTATTGCCGAACTGAAGAAGGCAGCTGCCAGAGCAGGAGCTTTAACCACACTTATTCGAGCCAAAGCCTGGATTCCATACCTTGAAGCAGAGGATATCATTAAAGGATACCCAGGTGTGAAGGAAGACGGTTCAAACTTTGACAATGATGACCTCCGGCGGCTGACCAAACAGATGCGGCCAGTAGCCAGCAAGCTGGCCGATGATATAGACTTGTCCCATTTTCAACTGTTTTATGACGCCGAAGGGAAAAGACAGCCGACCGACATCCATGAAGTTGAAGAACTTGTGCCTCCGATTCGCAAGCACACTTATGCTCCTGATATTGACCCTTCCAATATTATCCATGAAGAAGCAGTATTTCAAGCTTTAACTGGAATCGATTGGTCAATGGTTGATTTCCAGTTTCTGGGGAGGGATGAAGAAGTGCCCACAACAACTGACCCTCAACCCTCAAACCGTTCAGCTGAAGCGTCCTGAACCGGTCGCTGGTTTACTGGCTACTATGTGCCGATATTGTGAAAAAAACAATTATGCCATTGGAGCCGCTTTGAAAGCTTCTTGTAATAGGATAGCCAAAACTCCGTTATCTGCCATGCCATCGAGCATGTTTTGCAATACCTCGTGACAACTTGTACCATCTATCGGGATATATTGATGCATAACCCATGATGAATTGTGTTCCTGGGTACAACAACTTAAAAGCATCTAGCGGTTTACCGCTCCAATACATAGATGAATAATCGAAGTGTTTGTATAAACAACAATATGTGTAACATACCTCACTGGTTGACCAACGGTATATACGTCAAAGGCATTAATACCAATCTGGAACATTGATAACCCCATGCTTATACTGCCGGTTTATATAGTAAACCGGACCGGGATAACTACCGGGTTTTCTTTATAACACTAGTGATTTAATCAAACTAGACCGGGTCAACAAACACCGGTTTATAACTTATCATGTGTCGACAACTTGTAGTTGAAAAGAAAACCGGGTCAAGGACGCCGGGTTATCAGAAGATACTTATGAACTTCAACAAATAAAGCTCAAAAAGAAAAATATGCAAGGCTTTTTACGAGCTGCCAGGCTCCAAATCGAGGCTTTTCATGGGCTGCCAGGACTCTGAGTTAAACCACTTAGCAAAGCCTTTTAAGATGGGCCTCCAATTAGCCAATCGTCGTTTTAACTTTGACAAGTTCAGGGTCTGTAGAAGATTGACTTGTCAAACGTTCGACGGGTCATACCAGGATTACCTGGACAGGAGTGGCTTACTTGATGAAGGCAGGTTAACCTGGGGTTTTAGGTGAATACACCAGGCTTCCAAGCCGTGGCTTGATAGCCAATTACAAGGGTCCTTTCAAACTCTCTGTTGCTTTGCAAAAAGAGCCCCCAAGTAACTTTGTGAGCTGTGCTCAGTGGGTGCCCATGTTTGAGTCTGTGCTTTGTGCAACACTCTCTTTGGCCCCGCATATTTTTCTTTGTGGCTTAAACGCCTATCAAGAGGTGTAGCTATGGTGTAACAACAACCAAGCCCCCTAGTGACATCCCCTCGTGGTTTTCAACCGATCAAGAGGTGTAGCTATGGTTCAGATATGACCAAGCCCCCTAGTGATTTTCTTTATATCCGTGTGGCTGCTGAGACCGGATTAACAAAAACTCCGCTTGTCAGTAAACTCTTGTAAGCACACACATGATGTAAAAAGAATAGATACCCCGCTTTAACGGAGGTTCCGGTTTATTATATAATATATACATCGTCATAAATATGTACATATGAAGAGCCTATGGCTCAAGTATAGTAAGGCCGAAGAAGAGCTATGTTCCATGGCCGCTTGGTCTCCTCCTCCGATTTACGTGAGTCTTTGTGCTCTCGAACATCAATGAGGTAGTATGACCCGTTGTGCAGATTCTTGCTGACCAAAAAGGGTCCTTCCCAAGGTGGGGATAACTTGTGCATATCCGTCTGATCCTAGATGAGCCGGAGCACCAAATCGCCTTCTTGAAAGGTTCTGGTCTTAACCCGACGGCTGTGATAATGTCAGAGATCTTGTTGATAAATCGCCGAACGTGCTGCTGCAAGATCACGCTCTTCATCCAACAGGTCCAGGGAATCTTGATGTGCCTTCTCATTATCAGCTTCAACGTAGGCTGTTACACGGGGTGAGTCGTGACAGATGTCACTAGGGAGAACTGCCTCCGCTCCATAAACCATGAAGAAAGGTGTGTAACCCGTAGACCTATTGGGTGTGGTGTTAATGCTCCATAACACAGAAGGTAGCTCCTCGACCCAACAACCCGGTGTCTGCTTCAAAGGAACCATAAGCCTGGGTTTGATTCCTCGTAGAATTTCTTGATTTGCCCTCTCCGCTTGACCATTAGACTGGGGGTGAGCCACTGATGCTATATCAAGCCGGATGTGCTCACGTTGGCAAAATTCCTCCATCTCCCCTTTCGACAGATTAGTACCATTATCAGTTATAATACTGTGCGGAAAGCCAAACCGGAATATCACCTTTTTGATGAACTTAACCATCGTGGCCGCATCACACTTACTGACTGGTTCTGCCTCCACCCATTTGGTAAATTTATCAACTGCTACTAACAGGTGGGTCTTTTTGTCCTTGGATTGCTTGAAGAGTCCAACCATATCAAGCCCCCAAGTCGCAAACGGCCAAGTTATTGGAATCATCCTCAACTCTTGAGCCGGAATGTGCGCACGGTGGACGAATTTTTGAGAACCGTCACATCTCTTGACTAAATCCTCCGCATCAGCATGCGCTGTCAACCAGTAAAAACCGTGGCGAAAAGCTTTAGCAACCAAAGACTTTGAACCGGCGTGATGACCGCAATCCCGTTCATGGATTTCTCGCAAAATCTCACAACCCTCTTGAGGAGAAACACAACGCTGAATTGCTCCTGAAACGATGTAACTCCCCATTGAGTATAGTCATGGACTTGGAACGCCGGATTATCTGTCGAGCCAACGTTTCATCCTCTGGTAACTCGCCCCGGTTCATGTAAGCCAGATATGGGATTGTCCAATCCTGGATGACATGCAGAGCTGCCACCAATTGAGCCTCCGGATCCGGAATAGCCAACTCTTCTTCGGTTGGTACCTTGATTGACGGGTTATGCAACACGTCAAGAAAGACATTTGGCGGAACCGGTTTACGCTGGGAACCAAGACGACTTAAAGCATCTGCCGCTTCATTCTTTTGCCGGTCTATATGGTCCACCTGATAACCCTTGAAGTGCCCAGCCACTGTGTCCACCTCTCGCCGATATGCAGCCATGAGTGGGTCTTTAGAATCCCAAGTGCCAGACACTTGTTGAGCCACCAGATCTGAATCCCCGAAGCACTTAACCCGACTTAAGTTCATCTACTTAGCCATCCGAAGACCATGGAGAAAAGCCTCATACTCAGCTGCATTGTTAGTCAAGGGAACATTAAACGGAGGACATAACAGAACTTGTCACCTCGTGGGGAAGTTAGTATGACTCCAGCCCCCAAGCCCTCCAACAAAGGAGCAGGTATTGAACGCCTCCTCCTAAGCCTGAGAACCTGCCTATTCCTAAGGAATATTTCCCGCGGGATGGTTGGGTTACCCACACTCGTATTGATGAGAATCCCGCGATAAGGGGACACGATCTCTGCTTCGACAGGATGTGCCAACAAAAACCATGCCCCAAAACATGGAACGGCGTGATAACCCACAAGTATAGGGGATCGCAAAAACTTTCAAGGGTAGAGTATTCAACCCAAATTTATTGATTCGACACAAGGGGAACCAAATAATATTCTCAAGTATTAGCAGCTGAGTTGTCAATTCAACCACACCTGGAAACTTAGTATCTGCACCAAAGTGTTTAGTAGCAAAGTAATATGATAGTGGTGGTAGTGGCAACAAAAGTAAAGACATTAAAAGTAATGTTTTTGGTATTTTGTAGTGATTGTAACAGTAGCAGCGGAAAAGTAAATAAGCGAGAACCGGTATATGGAAAATTCATAGGCACCAGATCAGTGATGGATAATTATGCCGGATGCGGTTCATCATGTAACAATCATAACATAGGGTGACACAGAACTAGCTCCAATTCGTCAATGTAACGTAGGCATGTATTCCGTATATAGACATACATGCTTATGGAAAAGAACTTGCATGACATCTTTTGTCCTACCCTCCCATGGCAGCGGGGTCCTATTGGAAACTAAGGGATATTAAGGCCTCCTTTTAATAGAGAAAAGGAACAAAGCATTAGCACATAGTGAATACATGAACTCCTCAAACTGTGGTCATCATCGAGAGTGGTCCCGATTATTGTCACTTCGGGGTTGCCGGATCATAACACATAGTAGGTGACTATAGACTTGCAAGATAGGATCTAGAACTCACATATATTCATGAAAACATAATAGGTTCAAATCTGAAATCATGGCACTCAGGCCCTAGTGACAAGCATTAAGCATAGCAAAGTCATAGCAACATCAATCTTAGAACATAATGGATACTAGGGATCAAACCCTAACAAAACTAACTCGATTACATGATAAATCTCATCCAACCCATCATCGTCCAGCAAGCCTATGATGGAATTACTCACGCACGGCGGTGAGCATCATGAAATTGGTGATGGAGGATGTTTGATGATGACGACGGCGACGAATCCCCCTCTCCGGAGCCCCGAACGGACTCCAGATCAGCCCTCCCGAGAGGTTTTAGGGCTTGGCGGCGGCTCCGTATCGTAAAACGCGATGATTTCTTCTCTCAGATTTTTTCCTCTCCGAAAGCAAATATATAGAGTTGGAGTTGGCATTGGAGGGTTTCCAGGGGGCCCATGAGGTAGGAGGGCGCGCCCTAGGGGGGGGCGCCCCCACCCTCATGAGAAGGGTGTGGGCCCCCTGGCCTTCATATTTGGTGAGGATTTTTTATTATTTTTTCTAAGAACTCCCGTGGAGTTTCAGGTCATTCCGAGAATATTTGTTTTCTACACATAAAACAACACCATGGTAATTCTGCTGAAAACAGCGTCGGTCCGGGTTAGTTCCATTCAAACCATACAAGATAGAGTCCAAAACAAGGGCAAAAGTGTTTGGAAAAGTAGATATGACGGAGACGTATCAACTCCCCAAGCTTAAACCCTTGCTTGTCCTCAAGCAATTCAGTTGACAAACTGAAAGAAAGAAAGAAAAACTTTTACAAACTCTGTTTGCTCTTGTTGCTGTAACTATGTCAAGCCAGCATTCAAGTTTTCAGCATAAATCATAACTAACCATATTTGCATGAATTCTCAGGTCTCACAATTACTCATATCAATAGCATAATCAACAGCAAGTCATAATAATAAATCTCGGAAGACAACACTTTCTCAAAACAATCGTAATATGATATAACAAGATGGTATCTCGCTAGCCCTTTCTGAGACCGCAAAACATAAATGCAGAGCACCTTTAAAGATGAAGGACTGACTAGACATTGTAATTCATGGTAAAAGAGATCCAATCATAGTCATACCCAACATAAATTAACAGTGATGAATGCAAATGACAGCTGTGCTCTCCAGCTAGTGCTTTTTAATAAGAGGGTGATGACTCAACATAAAAGTAAATGGATAGGCCCATCGCAGAGGGAAGCAGGGATTTGTAGAGGTGTCAGAGCTCGGTTTTGAAATAGAGATAAATTGTATTTTGAGCTATATACTTTCATTGTCAACATAACAACTAAGAGATGGCGATATCTTCCATGCTAAACACATTATAGGCGGTTCCCAAACAGAATGGTAAAGTTTATACTCCCCCTCCACCAACAAGCATCAATCCATGGCTTGCTCGAAACAACGAGTGCCTCCAACATACATCAGGTCCCAGGGGGAGTTTTGTTTGCAATTAATTTTGATTTAGTTTGCATAAAGCATGGGACTGGGCATCCCGGTGACCAGCCATTTTCTCGTGAGTGAGGAGCGGAGTCCACTCCTCTTGAGAATAACCTGCCTAACACGGAAGATAAGGACAGCCTTTGTTGATACATGAGCTATTCGAGCATACAAAACAGAATGTTTATTTGAAGGTTTAGAGTTTGGCACATACAAATTTACTTGGAACGACGGGTAGATACCGCATATAGGAAGGTATAGTGGACTCATCTGGAATAACTTTGGGGTTTAAGGGTTTGGATGCACAAGCAGTATTCCCGCTTAGTACAAGTGAAGGCTAGCAAAAGACTGGGAAGCGACCAACTAGAGAGCGACAACAGCCATGTACATGCATTAAAATTAATAAACATTGGATGCAAGCATGAGTAGGATATAATCCACCATGAACATAAATATCGTGAAGGCTATGTTGATTTTGTTTCAACTACATGCGTGAACATGTGCCAAGTCAAGTCACTTAAATCATTCAAAGGAGGATACCACCCCATCATACCACATCATAATCATCTCAATAGCATGTTGGCATACAAGGTAAATCATTATAACTCATAGCTAATCAAGCATGGCACAAGCAACTATGATCTCTAATTGTCATTGCAAACATGTTTATTCATAATAAGCTGAATCAAGAATGAGGGACTCATCATATTTACAAAAACAAAAGAGGTCGAGTTCATACCAGCTTTTCTTATCTCAGTCAGTCCATCATATATCATCATAATTGCCTTTCACTTGCACGACCGAACGGTGTGAATAATAATAAGAGTGCACGTGCATTGGACTAAGCTGGAATCTGCGAGCATTCAATAAACAGGAGAAAACAAGGCAATATGGGCTCTTTGGTTAATTCAACAATAATGCATATAAGAGCCACTTCAACAATTTAATTATGGTCTTCTCCTACTGACCCCCAAATAAAAGAAAAGAAATAAAACTATTTACATGGGAAAGCTCCCAACAAGCAAAAGAAGAACAGGAAATATTTTTGTGTTTTCTTTTTAATTACTACTACAGCAGAAAAATAAACTACTACTAATTTTTTTGGTTTTTTCTTAAGGTTTAGCAAACACACAAGAAGAAAGCAGGAAAAGGAAAATAAACTAGCATGTATATTACAGTGCAAAATTATGAGCACCGACATCTAGCAATGAGTGTGTGTGAACATAAATGTAATGTCGGTGAGAAATACGTACTCCCCCAAGCTTAGGCTTTTGGCCTAAGTTGGTCTATGGCCACGGCTAGCCTGGCGGATATCCATAATAATAGTTGTTGGGGTCGTATTGTGATGAAGAGGAATAGCTGGGATTATACTGTTGTGCAACGGTTATCGCCTGCTGAGCTGCAGCGTGGAGTCGAGCTGCCTCCGCTCTCCTCTCGTACTCTTCTGCCTCCTCTCTGGTAATAACATATCTTCCTTTTGTCTGTGAATCAAAAAAGGCAGGAGCAGGGAGAGTAATATGGAAAACACGTCGTTTATCAAAAATTAAATGATATAAGAGAGGTGATTGAGGCCTCTCGACAAACTGATGTGAAGCCATAGAGTCATAATCTAAATATGCAGGGGGCAACTCCATATCACCCTCACGAATGTGTATCTCAAGAAAATGAGGTAAGCGGGTTGCATATATTCCTCCAAAGAAATCTCCATTATGTCTATTATGATGCAACCTATGAGCTACAATGGCTCCCATATGATAAGATTGGTCTCCTAACACAGCACTCCTAAGAATGCTAAGATCAGGGACACACATGTGACATGCTTCATCCTTAGAATTTATGCATCTACCAATGAAAAGAGCAAAATAATGTATAGCAGGAAAGTGAATGCTCCCTATGGTAGCCTGCGTTATATCTCTAGATTCCCCCACAGTTATACTAGCAAGAAAGTTTCTAAATTCAGATTTAGGGGGATCCCTAACACTACCCCATGATGGAAGTTCACAAGAAGAAGTGAAATCCTCTAAGTCCATGGTATAAGATTTGTCATAGAGATCAAACATGACTGAAGGAGAATTACGCGAAGATGAATACTCAAACCTCCTCACAAATGAACTTGTGAGATCATGATACTGGGGGCATTTGTTAGCCTCAAAATCCTCAAGACAGGCATTGCACAAATATGATTTGAATTCTTCTTTAATTCCCGCACGGTCCATAAAATTTTCCGACGGCCATTCACAAGGCCGTACCAGGGCGTCTCTTGGTGGATCCTCGTCAGCATCGCGCATAGCAATCCTGGGTCCTTGCTTCTTAGAGGAACCACCCTGGAACCATATAAATTTGACATGCAAGCTGAAGAACATGGTCACCTATGCAGCATAAATTTGCAAAGAATAAAGCACTAGAACAAAAACTAATTGGACCAATGGAGGAGTCACATACCAAGGAACAATCTCCCCAAGCAGTTTTGCGAGAGGTGCTTTGAATAAGGAGATCGAAAATCACAGCAAAAGTGGCTGGAACTCGTGCTTGAGTTGGTTTTTCGGGTTTGTGTGAGATAGAGGAAGAAGATGGGTGCTGGGATAAGTGGTGGAGGGCCACCATGGGCCCACGAGGCAGGGGCGCGCCCTATAGGGGGGGGGGCGCACCCACCACCCTCGTGGCCAGGTGGCAGCTCCTCCTGCGGTAATTTTTGCACAGTAAATCCTCAAATATTCCCGAAAAAATCATATTAAATTGGCATGTCATTCTGAGGACTTTTATTTTCGGGTTATTTTTATATTGCACAGATAATCAGATAACAGATAGAAAAATACTATTTTTACTTTATTTAATATAAATAACAGAAAGTATAAAGAGGGTACAGAAGGTTGCGCTTCTAGTTTCATCCATCTCATGCTCATCAAAAAGAATCCACTAACAAGGTTGATCAAGTCTTGTTAACAAGCTCATTCCGATAATCATGAAACCAGAGAAATTTCAAATAACACTAAGTTACCTCAACGGGATATGCACATCCCCTATAATAACAATATCATATTTCTTTTTGACAGTAGGAAGAGGAAATTCAAAACCTCCAAATATAATCGATGGAATTTTTCCAATAGAGTTGATACTATGAACTTGAGGTTGTTTCCTTGGAAAGTGTACCGTATGCTCATTACCATTAACATGAAAAGTGACATTGCCTTTGTTGCAATCAATAACAGCCCCTGCAGTATTAAGAAAAAGTCTTCCAAGAATAATGGACATACTATCATCCTCGGGAATATCAAGAATAACAAAGTCCATTAAAATAGTAACGTTTGCAACCACAACTGGCACATCCTCACAAATACCGACAGGTATAGTAGTTGATTTATCAGCCATTTGCAAGGATATTTCAGTAGGTGTCAGCTTATTCAAGTCAAGTCTATGATATAAAGAGAGAGGCATAACACTAACACCGGCTCCAAGATCACATAAAGCAGTTTTAATATAATTTCTTTTAATGGAGCAAGGTATAGTAGGTACTCTGGGGTTTCCAAGTTTCTTTGGTATTCCACCCTTAAAAGTATAATTAGCAAGCATGGTGGAAATCTCAGCTTCCGGTATCTTTCTTTTATTAGTAATGATATCTTTCATATATTTAGCATAAGGATTTGTTTTGAGCACATCAGTTAATCTCATACGCAAAAAGATAGGCCTAATCATTTCAGTAAAGCGCTCAAAATCCTCATCATACTTTTTCTTGGATGGTTTCGGAGGAAAAGGCATGGGTTTCTGAACCCAAGGTTCCCTTTCTTTACCATGTTTCCTAGCAACAAAGTCTCTTTTATCATAACGTTGATTCTTTGATTGTGGGTTATCAAGATCAACAGCAGGTTCAATTTCTACATCATTGTCGTTACTAGGTTGAGCATCATCATGAACATCATCATTAATATTTTTACTAGGTTCATGTTCATTACCAGATTGTGTTTCAGCATCACACGTAGATATATCATTTGGATTATCAGGTGGTTCAGCAATAGGTTCACTAGAAGTTTGCACAGTTCTATCATTTTTCTTCTTCTTCTTTTTAGAAGAAATATGAACATCAATATTATTTCTTTGAGAATCTTGCTCGATTCTCTTAGGGTGGCCTTTAGGATACAAAGGTTCCTGAGTCATTCTACCAGTTCTAGTAGCCACTCTAACAGCATAATCATTTTTCTTACTATTCATTTAATCAAGCACTTCTTTTTGAGCCTTAAGTACTTGTTCTACTTGAGTGGTAACCATAGAAGCATGTTCGCTAACAAGTTTAAGTTCACCTTTAATATCAGCCATATAATCACCCAAGCGTCTAATCATATAAGCATTTTCTTTTAATTGTCTACCAAAATAAGCATTGAAGTCGTCTTGTTTAAACATAAAGTTATCAAACTCATCCAAGCACTGACTAGCAATTTTAGTAGGAGGGACTTCAGTTTTATCATATCTATAGAGAGAATTTACCTTTACTACCTGTGTCGGGATATCGGGATCAGGAGGTTCTTCAGTGAATAAATAATTGAGATCATATGTTTCTTCAACAGGCGGTATATTAAGACCATGTATTTCTTCAATAGGAGGTAAATTCTTAACGTCTTCAGCTTTAATACCTTTTTCTTTCATAGATTTCTTTGCCTCTTGCATATCTTCGGGACTGAGAAATAGAATACCTCTCTTCTTCGGAGTTAGTTTAGGAATAGGCTCAGTAATTGGAGCAAGAGCTGGCTCAGGAGTTGCCCAATTATTTTCATTTGTCAACATATTATTCAATAGAATTTCAGCTTCATCCGGTGTTCTTTCCCTGAAAAGAGAACCAGCACAACTATCCAGGTAATCTCTGGAAGCATCGGTTAGTCCATTATAAAAGATATCAAGTATTTCAGGTTTCTTAAGAGGATGATCAGGCAAAGCATTAAGTAACTTGAGAAGCCTCCCCCAAGCTTGTGGGAGACTCTCTTCTTTAATTTGCACAAAGTTGTATATTTCCCTCAAAGCAGCTTGTTTCTTATGAGCAGGGAAATATTTAGCAGAGAAGTAATAAATCATATCCCGGGACTACGCACACAACCAGGATCAAGAGAATTAAACCATATCTTAGCATCACCCTTTAATGAGAACGGAAATATTTTGAGTAAATAGAGGTAACGTGATCTCTCATCATTAGTGAACTGGGCAGCTATATCATTTAACTTAGTGAGATGTGCCACAACAGTTTCACATTCATAGCCATAAAATGGATCAGATTCAACCAAAGTAATTATATCAGGATCAACAGAGAATTCATAATCTTTATCAGGAACACATATAGGTGAAGTAGCAAAAGCAGGGTCGGGTCTCATTTTATCTCTAAGTGATTCTTTGTTCCATTTAATTAATAACCTCTTAAGCTCATATCTATCCCTGCAAGCAGAAATAGCGGCAGAAGATTCCCTATCAAAAAGATAACCTTCAGGAATAACAGACATGTTTTCATCATCACTATCATCATCGTATTCAGATTCAATAATTTATTTTTCTCTAGCCCTAGCAATTTGTTCATCAAGAAATTCACCAAGGGGCATAGTAGTATCAGACATAGAAGCAGTTTCATCATAAGTATCATGCATAGCAAAAGTGGCATCATCAATAACATGCAGCATATCAGAATGAATAGCAGAAGCAGGTGTAGGTGTCGCAAACTTACTCATAACAGAAGGTGAATCAAGTCCAGAGCTAGATGGAAGTTCCTTACCTCCCCTCGTAGTTGAGGGATAGATCTTGGTTTTTGGATCTCTCAAGTTCTTCATAGTGTCCAGCAGATATAAATCCCAAGTGACTCAAAGAATAGAGCTATGCTCCCTGGCAACGGCACTAGAAAAAGGTCTTGATAACCCACAAGTATAGGGGATCACAACAACTTTCGAGGGTAGATTATTCAACCAAAATTTATTGATTCGACACAAGGGGAGCCAAAGAATATTCTCAAGTATTAGCAGCTGAGTTGTCAATTCAACCACACCTGGAAACTTAGTATCTGCAGCAAAGTGTTTAGTAGCAAAGTAATATGATAGTGGTGGTAGCGGCAACAAAAGTAAAGACAGCAAAAGAAATGTTTTTGGTATTTTGTTGTGATTGTAACAGTAGCAGCGGAAAAGTAAATAAGCGAGAACCAGTATGGAAAATTCGTAGGCACCGGATCAGTGATGGATAATTATGCCGGATGCGGTTCATCATGTAACAGTCATAACATAGGGTGACACAGAACTAGCTCCAATTCGTCAATGTAATGTAGGCATATATTCCATATATAGTCGTACGTGCTTATGGAAAAGAACTTGCATGGCATCTTTTGTCCTACCCTCTCGTGGCAGCGGGGTCCTATTGGAAACTAAGGTATATTAAGGCCTCCTTTTAATAGAGAGCCGGAGCAAAGCATTAGCACATAGTGAATACATGCACTCCTCAAACTGTGGTCATCACCGGGAGTGGTCCCGATTATTGTCACTTCGGGGTTGCCGGATCATAACACATAGTAGGTGACTATAGACTTGCAAGATAGGATCTAGAACTCACATATATTCATGAAAACATAATAGGTTCAGATCTGAAATCATGGCACTCGGGCCCTAGTGACAAGCATTAAGCATAGCAAAGTCATAGCAACATCAATCTCAGAACATAATGGATACTAGGGATCAACCCTAACAAAACTAACTCGATTACATGATAAATCTCATCCAACCCATCACCGTCCAGCAAGCCTACGATGGAATTACTCACGCACGGTGGTGAGCATCATGAAATTGGTGATGGAGGATGGTTGATGATGACGACGGCGATGAATCCCCCTCTCCGGAGACCCGAACGGACTCCAGATCAGCCCTCCCAAGAGGTTTTAGGGCTTGGCGGCGGCTCCGTATCGTAAAACACGATGATTTCTTCTCTCAGATTTTTTCCTCTCCGAAAGCAAATATATAGAGTTGGAGTTGGCGTCGGAGGGTTTCCAGGGGGCCCACGAGGCAGGGGGCGCGCCCTAGGGGGGGCGCCCCCACCCTCGTGAGAAGGGTGTGGGCCCCCTGGTCTTCATATTTGGCGAGGATTTTTTATTATTTTTTCTAAGACCTCCCGTGGAGTTTCAGGTCATTCCGAGAATATTTGTTTTCTGCACATAAAACAACACCATGGTAATTCTGCTGAAAACAGCGTCAGTCCGGGTTAGTTCCATTCAAATCATACAAGATAGAGTCCAAAACAAGGGCAAAAGTGTTTGGAAAAGTATATACGGCGGAGACGTATCACGGCAGGACGGGAAACAGTTCGAAATAATGACCGGGCAAGCGTGATGTCACGTTACTAGAGTTGTCAGCAGATCAGATTCGTGAAATATTATACTCTCTATGGCTGTGTGTTGCAGATCCGGACACGTTTGTTTCGTCCGAAGACTATCTTGTAGTTTGGAAGGAGGAACCCGCCTTGCAATGACGAAGACAGATCTACGCGCCGGATACCTTGCCATTGAAGCCAGGTTCAGGGGCTACTAAGGGAGTCCTAGACTAAGGGGTCCACGGGCGTCCGGCCTGTTTGCCATGGGCCGGACTGATGGGCTGTGAAGATACGAAGATCGAAGACTGCACCCGTGTTCGGATAGGACCCTCCTTGGCGTGGAAGGCAAGCTTGGTGACCAAATATGTAGATTCCTTTCTTTGTAACCGACCTTATGTAACCCTAGATCCTCCCGGTGTCTATATAAACTGGAGGACTTAGTCTGGAGGGGGAGATTCATGACCATAGCCATACAAGCTAGACCTCTAGGGTTTAGCTATTACGATCTCGTGGTAGATCAACTCTTGTAATACTCATATTCATCAAGATCAATCAAGCAGGACGTAGGGTATTACCTCCATAGAGAGGGCCCGAACCTGGGTAAACATCGTGTCCCCTGTCTCCTGTTACCATCGACCTTAGACGCACATTTCGGGGCCCCCTACCTGAGATCCACCGGTTTTGACACCGACATCGGCCCCAGCTCGTCGGCCTCCCTGCCGCCAGGGGGGCACGCTAGGGGCTGCTGGAGAGGGACCGGGAGCAAGGCCCCTCCCCGCGCCGCACGGAGCAAGGCGTCCCCCGGAGGTAGGCCCTCTGCCGGGGAGGTGCTCCAGAGCCTTCCCTCGACAGAGGTCCCGTGGTCACCGAGGAAGCCGCTCACGTCCCCTTTGCCCCTTGGTGTCGTCCTGGTTTCTGGTCGCCCCCAACGGTGGTCGAGGATGGCGCAAGGCGGGCCCCTCGTCCGGCGATATGAAGTAAGGCTCACACCTATGAAGTTCTCCTCTTGTGACACTCTCACGTAATAATGAGTGGGGCTGTACACGCCCTGGAGTCTCAGGAGTGCCGCCCTCGGGCCTCGGGGGCTCCCTCCCATGTCCTAGTGGCATCACTTAGCTCCGCGCTGGTGAGAAGACAAAAAGACTAGACTAGGCGCCAGACGCGGCCATTTGCTTTGGATCTCTACTCTGTAACCCTGCCTTCTGGATTTGGATTTAAGTTGAAGTTGAATTTTCATTGATGCGCGCGGGGGGTGCCTTTTCTAGTTCGAGCGATTTCTTGCTATCTTGTTCTTGCGTTAATTCGGAGTTCGCACCTGTTGCTCCCCCCGCGTGGGACCCTCGCGAGCAGGGCTAGGCATGGCGCACAAGCGCCACACGCATGTCGCGCCACGGCTAGCGCTTGCTTATCATGCGCCCCCCTTGGGCGTGTCGACGAGCTCCTCAGGAGCTTCCCAGAAACTCGCAACCTCACAAGCCGGTTTGGGGCTCGTCCAGGCTAAGGTAAACCGCAACAGCAAACTTGCCCCAGGATACGTGAGTTCATGAAGACACATATTCAACTCGACCTAAAATGATAGAGGCTGTAGTATATTTACATGAGGGGCTTCCCCTCCAAAAATGCTCTTACAACCTCTAGGGCCGTGCCCGAGCTTTTGCGTGCAGGACAAACAGCTGGGAAACAAGGGATCAGTCGGACATGTCACTCGCCGCGTCCCCCGGATCGCCCTGAGATGCGTCGCTGGCATCGCTGCCACCGTCGCTAGCATCACCATCACCTCCACCGGCGCCTCCATCACCATCGTCGACCACGTCGCCTTCGTCCGCCGCGACCACCACCGCATCGTCATCGGAAGTGAAGGCCATGATCAGCGCATCCACATTTTCTTCCACCCATTGCGCCAGGTCACCCCAGATGGCCTCGGGTACGGGAGCAATGGCGGCGTCAAAATCAAAGTTGGGATCGGTGTTTTGGAGATGGCTGAAGACGCGGGAGAACGCACGCCCAAGCAGGCCGCGGCTCCTCTCTTCAACAAGTTGGCAAGCTCTCTCGAAACGATTCTCCAGGCGCGTTACCACGTCAGTAAAGAAGCGGAGGTGGCTGGCGTAGTCATTCGCATGGGGATGAGGAGCATTCTCATCGCAGATGTGGCCCAGGGCGATATTGGCCCTATTCCTGAGGTCCTGGAGCATGGGGGCATGCACGCGCTCCAACATCTGCCGCTGAAGCACTTCCACCTTGTTCTGCCGCGCAACGGACTCGGTGTCAGCGACCCGCTGCTGAAGAGGGAGCAGCCCGGCGCGGGCGGAGGCCAGTTCGGCCTGCGCCGAGACCAGGGCGGCTGAGGTGGCCTCCTCGCGCCGCTCCACCTCGATTAACCTGGACTTGAGGGCAGAAGTCCTACCTGTAGCCTCAGCTTCCACGAACTCCAACTTCAGGTCGTACCTGCCCTCAAGATCCGTGCAAGCCTCGGCCACCCGGCGATCGACCTCCTACTGAGCCCTGGCCTCGCGCGCGCCAATGGCGTCTTCTGCTTGGGCGACCTGATGCTCCCTCATCTCCAGTCACTCAAGCTCAAGGCTACGCTCCACGGCTTCCAGCGCCAACGGCTCCTCGCGCTTCCGAACCTCTTCCTCTTCGGCGGGCGTCCCCCTCAATGACGCAAGGGTGGCTCTGCGCGCCTCCACTTGCTGCTCCAAGGAGGTGCTCCAGGCTTGGAGCTCCCACGCGCGCTTCTCCGTGGCCTCGCGACGGCGGTCAGCTTCCCGGGCCTCTTCCTGAGCTCGGGAGCAGGCCTCTCGCGAGGCTGCGAGAGAAAGCTCGGCCTTCGCGTTATCAAGCTCATGTTGGTGGCACCTGAGGTTGATATCCACCTCTAGCTTATGCCGCTCCTCCACCAGCCGAAGACCCTCGGCCACGAGGCGCGCATCCACATCCATGAGCTCTTCACCAAGTCGGTTCATCGCGCCCATCGCCTCCTGAAAGAGCTTGTGGCGGACGACGCTCCTTTCTTGCGCCGACTTGAGCATGCTGCTGACTCCGTCCTCCGCCACGGGGACTGCAGATGGGGCCCAAAGCGGCTCGCCCCCTTTCAGCAGGGGGCTGGGGACTGGCGCCCACCCAGTTGCAGGCCAGGCCTCGTGAGGAGCTCGAACGAGTGGAGGCCCGCTGCTTGAAGAGGAGCCCAAGACCGAAGCCACCCAGCCGCCGTCCATGACTAGGGGAGGAACCCTTGGCACACTTGCTGTATTCTAAGCAAGGCCGTGAAGGAGAGACGGCGAGGGCGCGAGATCAAGATGCCTTGTCGACGGGCTACCTTCCCCTGTTGACTCCACGCTGTGAGCAGCGCGCGGGCTTGCAGTGCTCAAGTTTGGCGGGAGAAACAAGGTGAGAGGAGGTTGTTTCTCAGGAGATTCCGCAGCCTTGGCGGAAGGGATCATGAAGAGACATCATCAGGAAGGGAAGCAACACGCGGAGAATCACCAAGATAAGGTACTTACTCGTCAACGGCGATGTACTTCCTCCGTTTTAACTGCCCGAAGGTGTTGCTGCCGCGGCTTGGGGACCCCTTCCTCTTGCGGAGCTCTTAAAAGTCCACGCAAAGCCGACCGAAGCGCTGGACATGGTGGCCAACACGAGGCACAACTGGAGAAGCGCTCGAAGGGGCAGCCTCAGGAGCGCCAAGATGAGGGGAGCTATTGGGCTCTGCCTCACAGCGACCTGCCGAGGCCTCAGGAGCCCCGACCTTGGGAGACACGGGCTGCATTGCCCCCTCAACCGCCACCCCAGGGCAAGAATCACGAGTTCTCGAGGACGACGCCTCGGGAGCCCTGGGCGGCATCAGCCTCAAGCGGTGCTCGCCCCCCTGCATTCACACTTGGGGCAAGGTCAACGCCAACGGCATGGAGGGGAACCACGTCGACGGGGTTCTCATGGGGCCCCACCAGACCGACTGGACGCAGCCCCCACTCATCGAAGGGGGGCATACGCTCCACAAATTCCGCCTTGTTCGAGCAGCGGTACAGCAGGCAACTCTTCCCCGGCATGTCATCTAGCAATGGGACACCCGTCAGGACCTTGAGCAGCATTCGCCGCGCCTCAAGGGGGATCCCGGACTCCTGAAGTCTCATGCAGTCCTTGCTGCTGAGCAAGGCCCACATTGGCCAGGAATGGTGCTGAAGCGTAGCCACCTGGCATCGGACGAACTCCTTTACCACCATAGGCGCAGCCACGCCAAGGTCTTTCAGCCCCTTCAGCCTGAGCCAGATAGGGACGAGGCACGAATCGGCGAGCCTTTGATGGCACCAACCGGAGTTGGGGACGGCAGGCCCCGACGGGGAATGGAGCAAAGGGCTAAGCACTCCGACATCAACAAATACCCACCGTGTCCAAAACTCGCTCGTGGATGGTGGAAGCTTGAAGTCAATCCCCGCGCCTGCAATCGCTGCCATGGCCTGGAAGCTCAGGCACCCCGAGCTCTGTCGGGTATCAATCAGGTGCAACGAGAAGAAGTGCAGGAGAAGGGACACGGAAGGAGCAATTCCCACCATGGCCTCGCAAACAAAGGCGAAGACGGCAAGAAGGTTCACGGATTGGGGATCAAGGTGCGACATGTGGATCTGATAAGGGGCAAGCACAATGTTGAAGAAGGCGGAGAAAGGAGGAACTAGGCCAGCCCAAAGGGCGTCGATGAAGAATGGGACCTCGGTGGCTGTCCGGTCGATACGAGCACGAGATGCAGGCCAAGTCATCGTCCCTCCCCACTCATTGAAGCAGGAGGCGAGCATGGGACGCACCTTGTCCATGGCTTCTTGGTTGAGCACGAGTGACCTGCCAACGGCAGGCTCAGTGGCCGGGCGTAGCCCGACGGAGGACAGGGGACTCTTCCCTTTCTCTGACTGGTTCGGCGCCATGGCAATGGGAGTATTGGGCTTAGATCGGATCGGGAGAAGGGACTGAGCTTCGAGGAAGCGGAAGAATTGGGGAGTGCGCGGCAACAACGGGAGGGAAACTGTGTAGACCGCGGCGGCCGCCTAGCCAGGCGGATATCAAGGCAACATGGGGAAGCCGAGACGCCCACGTCCAATCAATCGCCATGCGTCGACCAAGGCCGCAGGCTATTGGGGCCCGCGGCGCTCAGCGCTTGCCCTTTGGCTTCGCCTCGAAGCCAAGCCCGAGCGCGCCTTAGGCCCGGGGGCTACCGTCGGCATTCTGGGAACGGAGGTCCCCAGACTTGCCTGCCTGCGGCCCACAGCGTGGCTCCGCAAGCGGACCCGTATGGCCCATCTTCACCAACAAGCATTCAAGACCCTCGCGAGGCGGATGACACAAGACCTACTCGGGAGAGGCCTCACCAGGCTGGCTCGCGAGGGGCGGAGAGATCAAGGCAAGGCAAACCTCGCGAGGTTCCAATGACGTGAGCCATGATGATTGAGACCAGGTGGGCGCCAGCACGCACAGTGTCCTTGTTTCCTCTTTGGTGCTAAGGAGGCAAATGCAGGCGAGGAGTACCGAGGCGTCAAGCAAAGGTTTCCATATTGGTGCAACGAGACCAAGACCAGCAGGACGGCAAGACGGAGGTCACCATGGAGCCCAAGGCGGCGTCACCACCAGAGCCTTTGGCAGGCGAAGACTACTTTTGTCAGCATAACTTGTACTAGTTGTCCCCTTTCAATTTGGCCATTGTTGGCTCCCTTCCCGCTCAATATTTGGGCAGAGGACCGGGGCCTCTATAAAATAGGATTAGTCACCACAGTAGAAGGGGGGAGAGCCTCAGCCATCTCATCTGGGACTAGATCCAACCCATCCTCACACCCACCAAGCACAAGAACACCTCACGTCAGGAGGCTGTTCTTCCCCTTGTATTGTTCATCCTCAGCTCGAGAGGCAATCCACCACACCACACTGGAGTAGGGTATTACACCACAACAGTGGCCCGAACCAGTATAAATCTTGTGTCTCTTGTGTTTCGATTTCGTCGAGCTTGCCTTTGAGATCGTGGCGAGGTTGAGGGTGCGAGTTGGTAGGGGGAGATTTTCGTGCGCACCCCAGTGTTCGAACCTTGAGGGTTTTGCCGGAACCCGTGATCCGACAGTAACATGATTAATTTGGAAACAGGCTATTATGTCAAAGGCAACTGCCCAAGCTGTGGAAATTGCAGATATAAAGCAGAAACTTGAATTAGCTGATGACGACATTACCCATATTAACAGGCGGCTCGATGAGGGACAAGTTATGTTTTGGGACTGCCCGCTTACGCATGTATAATAGTATGAGCACGAAGCTGAAAACCATACACTGTGATATGCATAAATGTAGATGGTGCTACTGCGGATGAGACCCTTCGGGCCGAGCTTGCCCAGGCCAAGGAGCAAGCCCAGGCCATGCAGCTACCCAAAAGGCGGCTGCTGATTTAAAGGCCGAACAGGCCACTCGGCGCCAGTGCGAAGCGAGAATATCTGTCATGGAGCGAGAGCTAGGGGATGCCACTAGCAAGTGCAAATCACTCAAGGAGGATAACAAAGCCAAGGCCGCCGAACTCAACAAGGCCTTACAAGAGGCAAGAGAAGCACGGTCCGACTCTAGATCTGCTCGGGAGGAGATCCGGCAAGCTGGGGTGATAGCGGCTGGTAAGCCCTTTCTTTTACAGACTAATTTCGGCAACCCAAAGTATGCTCTGCTTAATCAATTGTGGAGTTCTCCAGACGCGTTCTTGGCCCTGCCGAAGAGTGTCTCCGATGTGGCACAGTTCTTCCAAGCGCGGGAAGGACGTTTCGTGGAGAAGCTTTTCTGGTCACAATTCAACGTGCCATGGCGTTAGGCGTTGCTGAATGAACAGATGGCACAGAGGGCCGAGCTCCACAAGATGTCCGGAGCTGCCTTGAAGGACGTCGTGGTCCGGCTGTGGCCGGCTGAACCCATTTCGATCAGCTATTTCGGTTTGGTGCAACGACTTGTCGATGCAGTGCCGCGTATCGACGCCGTCAAGAGGTCGGCATGCGTAGAGGGTGCTCAGATGGCCTTCGCCCGTATCAAGATGTACTGGGCAAAGATGAAGGCCACCGATGTTGTGGCTAAGGGCCCGCCCGGCGGCACGGACCACCGCACGCCGGAGCATTATTTGGAGGATGTCCTAGAGGGTGCTCGCTTGATAGAGGGCAGTGATCGAAGGGTATTATGTTCGAATAGATGCAGCAGAATTGTGAGAACAATATTATGATACATTTAGGCTGTGTTCTATTCATTTCTTGGCTTAGAAGTTATTTCCTCCTGTGTGGCCATTTTTTTATAATCTGAAAGTTTACCAGTCGCCGGCTTCAGCCCCCTCGCATATAATACGGGGGGTGTTCAGATTAGCATCTGATCACTCTTGACCCAACGTCTTGGTCCTTAACGGAGGTGTCAGTGCAGCGAACTAGGCAATCGGACTATAGGGCTTTAACACTTTCACTTAGCCGTAGGAGTTTTATGGTGGGGTCTATGATGTAGCCCCTAGTATGCACGCGGTGATCCGAATACGGTTGCGTTACATAGGTGACTGAAAAAAATAAAGAACGGTCCTTCGTGTAGTACGGAAGGAATCACAAAAGATTCTAATTAGTCTCCGAGTGGTTGACCAGCTCTCGCTGCATCATGACGGTCAGTTTTTGGCTTTTTCTACTGAGATGTTTAACCAGGTGAACCGGAAACACAATCGCAGTAGTTCTCCCTGTACTACCCTAGCCGATAAGACGGAATGTAAGGTAGTAAGCATAGGAGCCGGGAAACCCAACTATTGACCAAAAGACATGATTCGGAGCTGATGCATATAATGCCAAACTCACGACACCGAAGTATGCTATAGAGCTGTTCTGAGTTTTTTGGCAACCCATATGTTGCCGTATAGAGCCCCTGGCGATTTGTGCCGAGGTGTGTGCATGAAACAACCAAATAATGCAATTCTATGAGGAAAAGCAAATACTGGAGACGGATTATGTTCACTGGAATCTGATTGATACGTCGAACGCAATCTTACAGATTATAACACCACTACCCAGACCATTTTACATGCCAGGGGTGGAAGGCTGAGGAAAAAAGGCTCTATACAAGTTTTAAATAGAGTATTTGGTCTACAGAAAATCTTCTTGACCTCCTGTCGCACGTCTGCACTGCCGTTGCCTCAGCGAAAAGTATTCCTTAAAAGAAGTGATCTTTAGTTATTTGTACAAAAATGGGCTCAGAAAGAGTCCTCGTAGGTCCGTAAGATGAACCGTTTTTGAGTCACCTGTGGCATATATAAGATATAGTTAGAAAAGAAAGAAAGGCTGTAGGAGGGCGAACTGTATTGTAGGCCTGTCCGCATTGTGCCGCCGCCGATGACCAAGGTACTTTAAGTGCATAATTATGCATGCGCGATACAAACTTCACGGGTATATAGGGCGAACGACGGAGGCGGAACTGCTAATCCAGCTTTAAAATCGGCTGGTCCTGTGTAATAGGGGCCGGTGGCTTAATGGCTGATGAGATATGTGGCTTGAAGGGGCCGCTTGATACTTCGGCTGCGATGGCCGCGGTCTGGTCCTTGGTGTGGAGGGAGTGGTTCGTGTTTCCGTTAATTGTGATGATGCCACATGGACTGGGCATCTAAAGTTTTAGGTAGACGTAGTGTGGGACCGCGTTGAAATGAGCAAAAGCGGTACGCCCGAGCAGTGCATGGAAGCTGCTGCAGAACGGGACAATGTTGAAGATCAAGTCTTCGCTTCGAAAGTTGTCTGGCGAGCCGAAGACGACTTCCAGTGTGATTGAACCCATGTAGTGAGCTTCTACGCTGGGTATTACTCCTTTGAAGGTAGTTGTGGTGGGTTTGATCCTTGAGGGGTCAATGCCAATCTTGCTGATAGTGTCTTGATAAAGTAAATTGAGGCTACTGCCACCGTCCATAAGGACCCGCATGAGATGGAATCCGTCGATAATTGGATTGAGGACCAGAGCTGCCAAACCTCCGTGATGGATATTGGTCGGGTGGTCCTTGCGATCAAAAGTGATTGGGCAGGCCGCCCATGAGTTAAGTTTTGGGGTGACCGGCTTTATGGCATAGATGTCTCATAGTGAGTGCTTGCGCTCCCTTGTAGGGATATGCGTCACGTGTAGCATATTTACTGTTTTGACTTCGGAGGGAAATTGCTTCTGTCCCCCGGTGTTTGGTTGATGAGTCTCTTCATCTTCCCTGTCATTGGGTGTCCCCTTCCCTTTGTGCTCGGCATTGAGCTTGCTGGCTTGTTTGAAAACCCAGCAATTTCTGTTGGTATGGTTGGCGGGTTTGTCAGGGCTGCCATGAATCTGACAGGGCCGATCCAGGATCTTGTCTAAGCTGGATGGACCGTCTCTGTTTCCCTTGAATGGCTTCTTCCATTAACCGGATTTGAGGCCACTGAATCCGGCGTTGACCGCCGTGCCTTGGGTTCCTGCGTTATTGTTTCGACGCTTGTTTTTATCGCGTCGTGGTTTGCCATTGCCGTCCCTGGCTTCGGAGGTGCCAGGATCGCTGGTGCTATTGCTTCTACGAGCAAGCCAGCTATCTTCTCCCGCGCAAAAGCGGGTCATTAGTGAGGTAAGGGCTGCCATGGACTTAGTTTTTTTTGGCTGAGGTGACGGACAAGCCACTCATCACGGACACTATGTTTAAAGGCCGTGAGGGCTTCGGTGTCCGGACAGTCGACGATTTGGTTGTTCTTAATTGAGAAATTTTCTTGGCTGACTCTTGGGGCTGCTGGATGATGTGACTGAGGTCATCGGCATCTGGAGGCCGGACATATGTACCATGGAAATTGTCACGAAAGGCGTCTTCCAAGTCTTCCGAATTGCCAATGGAGTTCTCTGGGAGGCTGTTTAGCTAGTGCCGGGCTAGTCCCTTTAATTTTAGTGGGATGTATTTGATGGCATGGAGATCATCACCGCAGGCCATGTGGATATGGAGAAGGAAATCCTCAATCCATACTGCAGGGTTGGTTGTTCCATCATATGATTCGATATTCATAGGTTTAAAACCTTTTGGGAATTTGTGCTCCATTACTTCCAAAGTGAAGCATAGGGGGTGTTCGGTGCCTCTATAACGGGCAACATCGTGGCAGAGCTTAGCGGACGTCCCTATGCGGTTTTTGCCCCGAGTTGGGTTGTTTTGATCACGCCGGGCCTGATAGCCGTCCTCTCGTGTTGGGACACATCCCCTTGACCCGTATATTGATCTGGCTAGGCCTGCCCTAGTGTCCAGGTCCTACCGTAGGTCGTAGGTGTAATCCTGGGCCACTGTCTCCCTGCCTTTACGGCGGGGTAATGTGGGCTGGTGTTCGGCTTGGGTAGCTGCTCTGTCTTGACCACGCGGTGGCCGGTCTAGTTTATCGGATGCGTTACGCGCTGATGTTAGGGGCTCCCACGCCTCAACCTTGAATTGGGGTAACAACTTGCGCTTCGGGTAGCTTTTAGTTGGTTGTGCGAGGCCGTATTCTTCGGCTGCCAGGACCTTAGTCCATCTGTCATTTAGTGTATCCCGTTCGGCTTGAAGCCATTGCTGCTTCCTTTTGAGGCTCCTCGCGGTTGCGATGAGATGTTGCTTAAAGCGTTCTTGTGCGAGAGGTTCCTCTGGCACGATGAAGTCTTCGTCGTCGAGGCTTATTTCATCTTCGGAGGGTGGCACATAATTGTTGTCCTCCGAGTCCTCATCTCCGACTGGCTCGCCAAGGTTACCATGCCCCTCCTTCCTATCATCTGTTCGGATGTTGGTTCGACGGGGGCTTCTGGGTCTTTGGCATTCTCCGAAGTGTTATCGTCTCCATTGCTGGTATTACTGCCTTTTCTACGGCGTGATTTAGAGCAGTGCCGCTGACGTCGGTGCTTTGGTTGTATCTCGGGAGGTGTATCCTCAACTGGATATTTCTCGTCATCGCCGTTACCCTCTTTGGGTGTATCCACCATGTACACGTTATACGAAGAGGTGGCTGTCCAGCGTCCGGTAAACGGCGGGTTTTGGGCCTGCTCCTCTATGGCATCGTCGTCCATACCATCAATGTCTTCAGAGCCGTAATCGAGCATGTCGGTTAAATGTTCAACAGTGGCTATGAAGTGGGTGGTGGGTGGGACGTAAAATTCCCCACTCTCAGCCCCTAGTCCGGGCTGGGCATAGTTCAGACGTTGCCCCTCTGTAATGACGAGGGATCACATTAAGTCCAGAGCCTCGCTTAAAGGCGAGGTTCGGCCAGGGAGAAGGGAGTTCGTGGAGTACGGCAGGGAGGAAACTCCTTGGCCGAGCACACACGATGCCGACTCCGAGGGTTCGGGGTCAATGTTCGGAGAAGAGTTCGGCTTCATGATGATTGACGGTGACACTGCTTCCTCCGGCTCTCCCGTACTAGGCTTAATAGCCGCAGAGAGTCCGGCAGGCTCGGGTATCCCTCTTCGGACCTGGAGACGCGCTCCGGATTTAAGGCCAGAGCGGAGGTTGGGGTCGCGAACCCTTGGAAGATCAAGTCTCCTCGGATATCAGTGACATAATCCAGATTTCCAAAACTAATCTGGTGACCTAGGGCGTAGCTGTCGATTTGCACTGGATGGCCAAGTGAGTTGGCCCGCAGTGCAAAGCCGCCGAACACAAAGATCTTGCCAGGGAGAAAGACCTCCCTCAGGGTAGCATTATTGTAGATGACTAATGGACTCATCAAACCTTTTGGCGACGACACAACAGAACTCTCAATGAAAGCACCAATGTCGGTGTCAAAACCAGCAGATCTCGGGTCGGGTGTCCCAAACTGTGTGTCTATGGATTGATGGTAACAGGAGACAAGGGACACGATGTTTTACCTAGGTTCGGGCCCTCTTGATGGAGGTAATACCCTATGTCCTGCTTGATTGCAGGGCCGGCCCTAAGGGGGGCAGGGGGACAGCTGCCCCGGGCCCCCCGAGTAGGAAGGGCCCCTGATGTGTGATGTTTAGGAAAGATTTGTGATTTTTAGGCAAGAATTATTTTCCATGTGAAAGGTCGATTTGATTCTAAAAAAGGGAAATAATTCTTTGCATGTAATAGATTGCCTTATTTTTAGTGATGTTTAGTACTCCCTCCGTCTAGGTGTATAGGTCATCTTACGAAAACCAAATATTCCCAAAAGTCCTAGGCGCATTACATTAAATCTTGTTCTCGTTTCCCTCCCAGCCTCGTATTGCTACACACCTAGGGAGAAAGAGGAGGCGCCCATAGGAGAACGGCCAGTGCGTCATAGCTACTGGGGTTTGATTAGGCAAGAGATTGATGATTGTTTTGCATCCACTCACATATTCAATGCCGATTTTACTTTCAATTTAAACCAGCACTGTTATTGGAAGTTTCCTAGCTTGCCGTGCTCATACTCATCCAATCACAATTCACCTAGGTCGCGCTGCTCTTCCTAATGTGACTTACTCACCTAGACGGAGGGAGTAGGAAATAATACTTTCCCATGTAAAAAATGGACTTATCCCTTCTCAAAAAGCGGAAAGAATTGTGACAGATCCATTAATTCAGGCATTGCCGCATGACGCACATGGTCTTCTCGGCTTCTATTTCTTCTCTTCGACAACTGGGAACCAATCAGCCATGGTCAACCGCATGTTCCCGTGTCGTCTAATTGTGATTTTCGGCTGCTGTACGCGATTAGTAAAGGAAGGTAATGCGATTTTCAAGTTTCCATCAACCTCCGCCTCAACACAAATCTTCTCTTTTTATAGTCTTTTCAGATTCAGATTGTTCAGTTTCTGAAGTTAACTAATTCTCGTGCACAACTCTTTCTCGCACTTCGATTTCTTGTAGTGATTGGGAATAGAATAGGGAAACTCGGATTTCTGTTCGTGACTCGTAAGCAGCAACAAAATCATGCAATTTCAATCTTTCTAGCCTTCCACATAACTTATTCCACGCCTCTTAGTATTTCTTTATTTAATTATCAGTGCTCTTAATTTCTTTTATCATATGTGTATATGCTAATTAGCAAGAATGCTATTAATTTAGAAAGATTTATCTAGAAATTATCCATGACAATGAGAAAAAATAGAACATGCATATGAGTTGATAGTCCCAGAAGAGTACTTCTACTACTTCCGTGCAAAATAAAACAAAGTACTTCTGAAAACTCCGAGGAATTAGCTTTAGTCGCTATTGAACAACAACCTAGCAAAACATTATAGGTCAAAAAGCATTTGAGTAGGCACGAAAGTGTTACTAATTCACCTAATAATTGATTAACAAGAGCCGCCAAATTTTATGTAAATGATTATGACCCTGGTTTTATAATAGTCGAGACGACAACACGACATAAATTATAGTCTAAAGTGTATTTATTTGCAATTAAAATAGCAAAAAAATATTTATGTGGCTTTAGGGCCCCTTTTAGTTATCTCGCCCCGGGCCCCCGAAATCTCGGGATCGGGCCTGCTTGATTGACTTTGATGAGTACAGGGGTTACAAGAGTTGATCTACCACGAGATGGTAATGGATAAACCCTGATTGTCTAGCCTGTATGATTATGATTATCCTTGCCTCTATGGACTAAACCCTCTGGTTTATATAGACACCGGAAGGACCTAGGGTTGTACAGAGAAAGGAATATTTACATCCGAATGCCAAGCTTGCCATCCACGCAAAGGAGAGTCCCATCCGGACACGGGAGGAAGTCTTATGTCTTGTATCTTCATGGCCCATTAGTCTGGCCCACGTCACATAGCCCGGACGCCCGAGGACCCCTTAATCCAGGACTCCCTCAAGCAGCACATTCGACGATCTTCCGCCCAGAATTGCAAGGCGATCGGCGACGAGGCCCATTAGTCCGGCCCACATCACATAGCCCGGACAGCCGAGGACCCCTTAATACAGGACTCCCTCAAGGAGCACCTTCAACGATTTTCCGCCCAGAATTGCAAGGCGATTGGCGAGGAGATAGTGCAACTCTTAGCCGCCGAATTCATCCGAGAGGTGTACCACTCCGAGTGGCTCGCCAACATCGTCTTAGTGCCAAAGAAGAATAATACTCTCCGGGTGTGTGTAGATTTGAGGCACATCAATCTGGCATTCCTGAAGGATCATTTACCTCTTCCTTGCATAGATTAGATAGTAGATTCTACTGCTGGGTACGAGTGGTTGCCGTTTCTGGATGCGTACTCCGGGTACCACCAGATCTGAATCTACGGTCCTGATGAAATAAAAACAACATTCATCACCCCATTCGGGTGTTTTGCTATATCACTATGCCATTCGGATTGAAGAATGCTGGGGCCATGTTTCAGCGTATGATTCAAAAATGCCTGCGGAAACAGATCAGTCGAAATGTGGAACCTTACATGGATGACATTGTGGTCAAGTCCAAGAAAGGTTCTGATCTCCTGACCGACTTCGCGGAGACATTCCTGAATTTGTGCACCTTTGGGATCAAGCTCAACCCAGCTAAGTGTACATTCGGTGTACCTACATGCAAATTACTCGGTTTCCTCCTTTCCGAACGTGGGATCAATGCCAAACCTGAGAAGATCGGGGCCATCATCTGAATGAAGTGACCATAGCGGCTCCATGGCGAACATCGCCTCACAGGCTGCCTAGAGGCCCTAAGTAGCTAGATTCACCTTAAGACTCGATGAAAAGGCCCTGCCGCTTTACCGACTGATGAAGAAGTCCCACAGGTTTGAGTGGACTCCCGAAGCGTAGGCTGCGTTCCAGGAACTTAAAGCCCCGCTTTCCACCCAGCCGTTGCTAGCTACTCTGAGCAGCAAAGAGCCTTTGCACTTATACATTGCATCCACGAGCCGAGTCGTTAGCACGGTTCTCACTGTGGAATGGGAAGAACTAGGCAAAACCTTCAAGCTCCAACTACCAGTCTACTACATCTCTGAAGTCCTGACCCCTTCCAAGCAAAGGTATCTGCATTATCAGAAACTAGTATATGGAATATACCTAACTACTAAGAAGGTGGCACACTACTTTCAAGAACACTCGGTCACAATGATAAGTGTCGCCCCTCTGTCTCAGATTATGAACAACAGATATGCCACTGGTTGAGTGGCTAAGTGGTCCATTGAGCTCCATCCGCTGGACATCAAGTTTGAGGCCAAGAAAGCCATCAAGTCACTAGCCCTGGTAGAATTCCTTTCTGAGTGGATTGAGCAACAACAACCTGTCCTGAGTGTTCTGGAACACATGACGATGTTCTTCGATGGCTCCAAGATGCTCCATAGCTCCGGGGCTGGAGTGGTCTTGGTGTCACCTAAAGGCGATCGACTTAGTTATGTGCTTCAGATCCACTTCGACTCCTCCAACAACAAAGCCGAATACTAAGCTCTCTTGTATGGGCTGTGAATGGCAATTTCTCTGGGAATTTGCCGACAGATGGTCTATGGCGATTTAGATCTAGTGGTCAACTAAGTCATGAAAGAGTGGGATATCTGCAGCCTGGCGATGGCTGGCTACTGCAACACCGTCAGAAAACTGGAGAAACACTTCGAAGGGCTGGAACTTCATCATGTGCCACACATTAAGAACCAAGAAACTGATGATCTGGCCAAGATGGGTTCCACCCAGAAGCCAGTTCCCAAGAATGAATGTGTTCCTAGAACACCTACACTCGCCCACGATCAAGGAAGATCCCTTTGTGGAAGATCTCCCGCAACAAGTCATTCCTTCCGACCTGACTGAAGTAGACGTCCCAGCGGTGATTGACCTGGTCCAAGAGATACTAGTCATCACTACCGAGTGGAATGAACCATACCTAGCATATTTGCTTCGGCAGGAACTCCCAGAAGATGAGGATGAAGCTCGCCAGATCGTCCGCCGATCCAAGGCCTTCACCGTTAGGGAGGCCAACTGTACAAAAAGGGCACATCCGGAGTCACTCAACGATGCATATCACTGGAGGAAGGGCAAAAAATTCTGCAAGAGATTCACTCGGGAACTTGTGGACACCATGCATCCTCTCGCACCTTGGTCGCCATCAGAGCTGGGTTCTATTGGCCCCGAGCCAATAAGGCTGCTCAGGATATAGTGGATCAATGCGTCGAGTGCTAGTTTTACGTGAATCAGCCGCACAAGCCGACGTCCACTCCAAAGACTATCCCCCTCACTTGGTCATTTGTCGTCTGGGGACTCGACATGATCGGCCCTCTTCGGACTGGGGCGAGTGGCTTCACACACTTGTTGGTGGCAGTGGACAAGTTTACCAAGTGGATCGAGGCCAAGACAATAAAGAAGTTGGACTCAGCCACTGCCATTCAGTTCATCAAAGAGATAATCTTCAGACTCGGAGTCCCTCATAGCATCATGACCGACAACGGTCTAATTTCGACTTGGGCGAGTTTCATGAGTTCTACTACACCCAAGGCACTTGGGTTGATTACGCCTCCGTGGCACACCCGCAGTCGAATGGGCAAGCCACGAGAGAGATGGGCTCATACTCCAAGTATTGAAACCTCGCCTCATGCGCGAACTGACTCACGTGGTAGGGGCCTACGTGACCGATCTACCGTCAGTCCTCTGGGGCTTGAGGACTGCTACCTCTTGAGCACCGCGTTGGATTTCCTTGAAGAGGAAAGGATGATGCAGAAAAGTAGCATAAGTATTTCCCTCAGTTTTGAGAACCAAGGTATCAATCCAGTAGGAGGCTACGCGCAAGTCCCTCGTACCTACACAAAGCAAATAACTCCTCGCAACCAACGCAATAAGGGGTTGTCAATCCCTTCACGGTCACTTACGAGAGTGAGATCTGTAGATATGATAACATAATATTTTTGGTATTTTTGTGATAAAGATGCAAAGTAAAATAAAAGCAAAGAAAAAAGCAAAGGAAATAACTAAGTATTGGAAGATTAATATGATTAAGATAGACCTGGGGGCCAGAGGTTTCACTAGTGGCTTCTCTCAAGAGCATAAGTATTTTACGATGGGTGAACGAATTACTGTTGAGCAATTGACAAAATTAAGCATAGTTATGAGAATATCTAGGTATGATCATGTATATAGGCATCACGTCCGAGACAAGTAGACCGACTCCTGCCTGCATCTACTACTATTACTCCACTCATCTACCGCTATCCAACATGCATCTAGAGTATTAAGTTCATGAAAACAGAGTAACGCCTTAAGCAAGATGACATGATGTAGAGGGATAAACTCATGCAATATGACGAAAACCCCATCTTGTTATCCTCGATGGAAACAATACAATACGTGACTTGCTGCCCCTACTGTCACTGGGAAAGGACACCGCAAGATTGAACCCAAAGCTAAGCACTTCTCCCATTGCAAGAAAGATCAATCCAGTAGGCCAAACCAAACTGATAATTCGAAGAGACTTGCAAAGATAACCAATCATACATAAAAGAATTCAGGGAAGATTGAAATATTGTTCATAGATAATCTTGATCATAAACCCACAATTCATCGGTCAAAACAAACACACCGCAAAAAGAAGATTACATCGAATAGATCTCCACAAGAGAGGGGAGCACATTGTATTGAGATCCAACAATAGAGAAGAAGCCATCTAGCTAATAACTATGGACCCGAAGGTCTGAGGTAAACTACTCACACTTCATCGGAGAGGCTATGGTGTTGATGTAGAAGCCCTCCATGATAGATGCCCCCTCCCGGAGCTCCGGAACAGGCCCGAAGATGGGATCTCATGGATACAGAAAGTTACGGCGGTGGAATTAGGGTTTTGGCTCCATATCTGATCATTTGGGGGTACGTAGGTATATATAGGAGGAAGGAGTACGTCGGTGGAGCAACAGGGGGCCCACAAGGGTGGAGGGCGCGCCTGGGGGTAGGCGCCCCCTACCTCGTGGCCTCCTCCTCTATTTCTTGAGTAGGGCCCAAGTCTCCTGGATCATGTTCGGTGAGAAAATCATGTTCCCAAAGGTTTCATTCCGTTTGGACTCCCTTTGATATTCCTTTTCTTCGAAACCCTAAAATAGGCAAAAAAACAGCAATTCTGGGCTAGGCCTCCGGTTAATAGGTTAGTCCCAAAAATAATATAAAAATGGATAATAAAGCCCAATAATGTCCAAAACAGTAGATACTATAGCATGGAGCAATCAAAAATTATAGATATGTTGGAGACGTATCAAGCATCCCCAAGCTTAATTCCTGCTCGTCCTCGAGTAGGTAAATGATAAAAATAGAATTTTTGATGTGGAGTGCTACTTGGCATAATTTTAATGTAATTCTTCTTAATTGTGGTATGAATATTCAGATTCGGAAGATTCAAGATAAAAGTTTAATATTGACATAAAAATAATAATACTTCAAGCATACTAACAAAGCAATCATGTTTTCTCAAAATAACATGGCCAAAGAAAGTTATCCCTACAAAATCATATAGTCTGGCTATGCTCTATCTTCATCACACAAAGTATTTAAATCATGCACAACCCTGATGACAAGCCAAGCAATTGTTCCATACTTTTGACATTCTCAAACTTTTTCAATCTTCACGCAATTCATGAGCGTGAGCCATGGATATAGCACTATAAGTGGAATAGAATGGTGGTTGTGGAGAAGACAAAAAGGGACAAGATAGTCTCACATCAACTAGGTGTGTCAACGGGCTATGGAGATGCCCATCAATAGATATCAGTGTGAGTGAGTAGGGATTTCCATGCAACGGATGCACTAGAGCTCTAAGTATATGAAAGCTCAACAAAAAAAACTAAGTGGGTGTGCATCCAACTTGCTTGCTCATGAAGACCTAGGGCATTTTGAGGAAGCCCTTCATTGGAATATACAAGCCAAGTTCTATAATGAAAAATTCCCACTAGTATATGAAAGTGACGAAATGAGAGACTCTCTATCATGAATATCATGGTGCTACTTTGAAGCACAAGTGTGGTAAAAGGATAGTAACATTGTCCCTTCTCTCTTTTTCTCTCATTTTTTATTTGGGCCTTTTCTCTTTTTTATGGCCTCTTTTCTTTCTTCCTTTTTTTGTCCGGAGTCTCATCCCGACTTGTGGGGGAATCATAGTCTCCATCATCATTTCCTCACTGGGACAATGCTCTAATAATGATGATCATCACACTTTTATTTTCTTACAACTCAACAATTACAACTCGATACTTAGAACAAAATATGACTCTATATGAATCCCTCCGGCGGTGTACCGGGATATGCAATGAATCAAGAGTGACATGTATGAAAGAATTATGAATGGTGGCTTTGCCACAAATACGACGTCGACTACATGATCATGCTAAGCAATATGACAATGATGGAGTGTGTCATAATAAACGGAACGGTGGAAACTTGCATGGCAATATATCTCGGAATGGCTATGGAAATGCCATAATAGGTAGGTAAGGTGGCTGTTTTGAGGAAGGTATATGGTGGGTGTATGATACCGGCGAAAGGTGCGCGGTATTAGAGAGGCTAGCAATGGTGGAAGGAAGAAAAGTGAGTATAATCCATGGACTCAACATTAATCATAAAGAACTCATATTCTTATTGCAAAAACCTACAAGTTATCAAAGCAAAGTATTATGCACATGCTCCTAGGGGGATAGATTGGTAGGAAAAGACCATCGCTTGTCCCCGACTGCCACTCATAAGGAAGACAATCAAAAAATAAATCATGCTCCGACTTCATCACATAACGGTTCACCATACATGCATGCTACGGGAATCACAAACTTTAACACAAGTATTTCTCAAATTCACAACTACTCAACTAGCACAACTTTAATATCGCCATCTTCATATCTCAAAACAATTATCAAGCATCAAACTTCTCATAGCATTCAACACACGCATAAGGAAGTTTTTACTATTCTTGAATACCAAGCATATTGGGATTTAAAAAAAACTACCATGCTATTTAAGACTCTCAAAATAATCTAAGTGAAGCATGAGAGATCAATAGTTTCTATAAAACAAATCCACCACCGTGCTCTAAAAGATATAAGTGAAGTACTAGAGCAAAACTATATAACTCTAAAGATATAAGTGAAGCACAAAGAGTATTCTAACAAATTCCAAATAATGTATGGTTCTCTAAAAAGGTGTGTAAAGCAAGGATGATTGTGGTAAAATAACAAAAAAAGACTCAAATCATACAAGACGCTCCAAGCAAAACACATATCATGTGGTGAATAAAAATATAGCTCCAAGTAAAGTTATCGATAGAAGTAGACGAAAGAGGGGATGCCGTCCGGGGCATCCCCAAGCTTTGGCTTTTAGGTGTCCTTAGATTATCTTGGGGGTGCCATGGGCATCCCCAATATTAGGCTCTTGCCACTCCTTGTTCCATAATCCATCAAATCTTTACCCAAAACTTGAAAACTTCACAACACAAAACTTAAAGTAGAAAATCTTGTGAGCTCCGTTAGCGAAAGAAAACAAAAGACCACTTCAAGGTACTGTAACGAACTCATTCTTTATTTATATTGGTGTTAACCCTACTGTATTCCAACTTCTCTATGGTTTATAAACTATTTTACTAGCCATAGATTCATCAAAATAAGCAAACAACACACGAAAAACAGAATCTGTCAAAAACAGAACAGTCTGTAGTGATCTGTAGCTAGCGCAATATCTGGAACCCCAAAAATTCTAAAATAAATTTCTGGACGTGAGTAATTTATCTATTAATCATCTGAAAAAATAATTAACTAAATATTACTTTCCAAATAAAAATGGCAGCAGTTCTCGTGAGCGCTAAAGTTTCTGTTTTTTATAGCAAGATATCAAGACTTTCCCCAAGTCTTCCCAACGGTTCTACTTGGCACAAACACTAATTAAACACAAAAAACACAACCAAAACAGAGGATAGGTAAATTATTTATTACTAAACAGTAGCAAAAAGCAAGGAATAAAAATAAAATTGGGGTGCCTCCCAACAAGCGCTATCGTTTAACGCCCCTAGCTAGGCATAAAAAGCAAGGATAGATCTAGGTATTGCCATCTTTGGTAGGCAATCCATAAGTGGCTCTAATGATAGATTCATAAGGTAATTTAATTTTATTTCTAGGAAAGTGTTCCATGCCTTTCATTAACATAAATTGGAATCTAATATTTCCTTCCTTCATATCAATAATTGCACCAATCGTTCTAAGGAAAGGTCTACCAAGAATAATAGGACATGAAGGATTGCAATCTATGTCAAGAACAATAAAATCTACGGGCACATAAATCCTATTTGCGACAATAAGAACATCATTAATTCTTCCCATAGGTTTCTTGATAGTGGAATCTGCAAGGTGCAAGTTTAAAGAGCAATCATCAAAATCACGGAAACCTAACAAATCACACAAAGTCTTTGGAATCGTGGAAACACTAGCACCCAAATCACACAAAGCATAGCATTCATGATCTTTAATTTTAATTTTAATAGTTGGTTGCCACTCATCATAAAGTTTTCTAGGGATAGAAACTTCCAACTCAAGTTTTTCTTCATAAGATTGCGTCAAGGCATCAACGATATGTTTAGTAAAAGCTTTATTTTGACTATAAGCATGAGGAGAATTTAGCACAGATTGTAACAAGGAAATACAATCAATCAAAGAGCAATTTTCATAATTATATTCCTTGAAATCCAAAATAGTGGGTTTAGCAACATCTAGGATTTTTATTTCTTCAATCCCACTTTTATCAAATTTAGCATTAAGATCTAAAAACTCTGAATTTTTGGAACGCCTTCTAGGTAAAGGTGGATCATATTCAGTCCCATCATCATCAAGATTCATATTGAAAAACAAAGATTTAATAGGGGACACATCAATAACTTTTAGATCTTCATCTTTATTTTCATACGAACTAGAAGAACACGCTCTTATAAAGGCATCTTTCTTAGCACGCATCCTTGCGGTTCTTTCTTTGCACTCATCAATGGAAATTCTCATAGCTTTGAGAGACTCATTGATATCATGCTTAGGAGGAGTAGATCTAAGTTTCAAAGAATCAACATCAAGAGAAATTCTATCAACGTTCCTAGCCAACTCATCGATCTTAAGCAATTTTTCTTCAATCAAAGCATTGAAATTCTTTTGCGAAGTAATAAATTATTTAATATTACATTCAAAATCAGAGGGCATCTTATTGTAATTTCCATAAGAATTGTTGTAGGAATTACCATAATTATTAGAGGGATTACTAGGATAAGGCCTAGGATTAAAATTTCCTCTATATGCGTTGTTACCAAAATTGTTCCTACCAACAAAATTCACATCCATAGATTCATTATTATTTTCAATCAAAGTAGACAAGGGCATATCATTAGGAACATAAGAAACACTCTTACTAGCAAATAATTTCATAAGTTCATCCATCTTTCCACTCAAAACATTAATTTCTTCTATCGCATGCACCTTTTTATTAGTAGATCTTTCAGTGTGCCATTGAGAATAATTAACCATAATATTATCTAGGAGTTTAGTAGCTTCTCCTCAAGTGATTTCCATAAAAGTACCTCCTGCGGCCGAATCTAAAAGATTTCTAGAAGCAAAATTCAATCCGGCATAAAAAATTTGTATAATCATCCACAAATTCAAACCATGAGTAGGGCAATTACGTATCATTAATTTCATCCTCTCCCAAGCTTGTGCAATATGTTCATGATCAATTTCCTTAAAATTCATAATATCGTTTCTAAGGTAGATGATCTTAGCGGGAGGAAAATACTTAGAGATAAAAGAATCTTTGCAGTTGTTCCAAGAATCAATACTATTTTTAGGCAAAGACGAAAACCAAGCTTTAGCACGACCTCTAAGCGAGAAAGGAAATAGCCTCAATTTAACAATATCATTATCCACATCTTTCTTCTTTTGCATATCACACAAATCAACGAAGCTATTTAGATGGGTAGCGGCATCTTCACTAGGAAGGCCGGAAAACGGATCTTTCATGACAAGATTCAGCAAGGCAGCATTAATTTCACAAGATTCAACATAGGTAAGAGGAGCAATTAGAGTGCTAATAATATCATTGTTGTTGGTATTGGTAAACACACAATTTAGTGTTATCTTGAGCCATCGTGACAAGCAAGCAATCCAACACACGAGCAAACAAAAAGCAAGCGGGCAAAAAGAGGCAAATAGAGAAAGAGATGGCGGATAGAGAGGGAGGGCGAATAAAATGGCAAGGGTGAGGTGGGGGAGAGGAAAACGAGAGGCAAATGGCAAATAATGTAATGCGGGAGATAAGGGTTGTGATGGGTACTTGGTATGTTGACTTTTCCGTAGACTCCCCGGCAACGTCGCCAGAAATGGCTCGTTGTCGGGAGTCAAATCTTGACTTGCGCGAACCTCCCCGGCAACGGCGCCAGAAATCTCCTTGCTACCTCTTGAGCACTGCGTTGTATTTCCTTGAAGAGGAAAGGATGATGCAGCAAAGTAGCGTAAGTATTTCCCTCAGTTTTGAGAACCAAGGTATCAATCTAGTAGGAGGCTACGCGCGAGTCCCTCATACCTGCACAAAGAAAATAACTCCTCGCAACCAACGCGATAAGGGGTTGTCAATCCCTTCACGGTCACTTACGAGAGTGAGATCTGATAGATATGATAGGATAATATTTTTGGTACTTTTATGATAAAGATGCAAAGTAAAATAAAAGCAAAGTAAAAAAGCAAAGGAAATAACTAAGTATTGGAAGATTAATGTGATGAAGATAGAACCGGGGGCCATAGGTTTCACTAGTGGCTTCTCTCAAGAGCATAAGTATTTTACGGTGGGTGAACAAATTACTGTTGATCAATTGACAAAATTAAGCATAGTTATGAGAATATCTAGGTATGATCATGTATATAGGCATCACGTCCGAGACAAGTAGACCGACTCCTGCCTGCATCTACTACTATTACTCCACTCATCGACCGCTACCCAGCATGCATCTAGAGTATTAAGTTCATGAAAACAGAGTAACGCCTTAAGCAAGATGACATGATGTAGAGGGATAAACTCATGCAATATGATGAAAACCCCATCTCGTTATCCTCGATGGAAACAATACAATACGTGCCTTGCTGCCCCTACTGTCACTGGGAAAGGACACCGCAAGATTGAACCCAAAGCTAAGCACTTCTCCCATTGCAAGAAAGATCAATCTAGTAGGTCAAACCAAACTGATAATTTGAAGAGACTTGCAAAGATAACCAATCATACATAAAAGAATTTAGAGAAGATTCAAATATTGTTCATAGATAATCTTGATCATAAACCCACAATTCAATGGTCTCAACAAACACACCGCAAAAAGAAGATTACATCGAATAGATCTCCACAAGAGAGGGGGAGAACATTGTATTGAGATCCAAAAAGAGAGAAGAAGCCATCTAGCTAATAACTATGGACCCAAAGGTCTGAGGTAAACTACTCACACTTCATCAGAGAGGCTATGGTGTTGATGTAGAAGCCCTCCGTGATAAATGCCCCCTCCGGGGGAGCTTCGAAATAGGCCCCAAGATGGGATCTCGTGGATACAGAAAGTTACGGCGGTGGAATTAGGGTTTTTGCTCCATACCTGATCGTTTGGGGGTACGTATGTATATATAGGAGGAAGGAGTATGTCAGTGGAGCAACAGGGGGCCCACGAGGGGAGGGCGCGCCTGGGGGGGGGGGGGGGGGGGGGGGAGGGGGGGTAGGCGTGCCCCCTACCTCATGGCCTACTCCTTTATTTCTTGACGTAGGGTCCAAGTCTCTTGGATCATGTTCGGTGAGATAATCACGTTCCCGAAGGTTTCATTCCATTTGGACTCCGTTTGATATTCCTTTTCTTCGAAACCCTAGTATAGGCAAAAAAACAACAATTCTGGGTTGGGCCTCCGGTTAATAGGTTAGTCCCAAAAATAAAATGAAAGTGGATAATAAAGCCCAACAATGTCCAAAATAGTAGATAATATAGCATGGAGCAATCAAAAATTATAGATACGTTGGAGACGTATCAAGGACGACCCCGAATCGATCCACCAATCGCACCACATTCTTTATGGTGTATGGGTCGGAAGCAGTGTTACCGAGTGACTTGCTCCATAATTCTCCCCGAGTGGATCTGTACTCGGACGCTAAAGCTGAAGAGGCAAGATAGGACGGCCTAGACCTTTTGGAGGAAGAGCATGAGTTGGCACTTATAAGATCAACATTGTACCAACAAGATTTGCGTAGCTACCACGACAAGCACGTCAGAGGAAGCGCCTTCCAGGAAGGAGACCTGGTCCATCGAGTGGATCAACAGAAGCCTCACAAGCTAGCGTTGAGGGAGTCCTGGATTAGGAGGTCCCCGGGCGTCTGGGCTATGTGACGTCGGCCAGACTGGTGGGCCGTGAAGATACAAGATAGAAGGAATCCCCCCGTATCCGGATGGGACTCTCCTTGGCGTGGAAGGCAAGCTTGGCGTTCAGATATGAAGATTCCTTTCTCCGTAAACTTACTCTGTACAACCCTAGCCCCCTCCGGTGTCCATATAAATTGGAGAGTTTAGTTGGTAGAGGCAACCATAGTCATAATCATACAGGCTAAACATCTAGGGTTTAGCCATTACGATCTCGAGGTAGATCAACTCTTGTAACCCCTATACTCATCAAAGTCAATCAAGCAGGAAGTAGGGTATTACCTCCATTAAGAGGGTCCGAACCTGGGTAAACATTGTGTCCCCTGCTTCCTGTTACCTTCGATCCTTAGACGCATAGTTCGGGATCCCCTACCCGAGATCTGCCGGTTTTGACAACGAAATTGGTGCTTTCATTGAGAGTTCCTCTGTACTGTCGATAAAAGGTTCGATGGCTCGTTCGATCATCTACAATGATGCTAATTCGGGGGGTTTTCCCCCGGGCCAAATTTTCATATTCGGAGGCTTCGCGCGGCGTGCCAACTAGATTGGCTACCTCAAGCAGATCGATAGCTACGCCCTTGGTCATCAGATCAGTTTCGGGAACCTAAACTATGTCACTGATATCCGAGGAGATTTGATCTTCGAAGGGTTCGTGGCCCTGATCATCGCTCCGGCCTTAGATCTGGAGCAGGCTATCAAGTCCGAAGACTGGAGTTTAGAGCCCGCCGGACTCTCTGCAAATTATGGAACTTGTTACGGGAGATCCAGAGGGAACGACGTCATCGGCAAGCACTGGATACTCCGCCGGACTCTAAGTCCGAACTCTCGAGGTCCGTGTCAAGTGGGCACCGCCAGGAGGCTCCAACTCCGGACAGCCCCACGGACTCTCGTTTCTCTGTCCAACCCTCGCCTTTAAACAAGGCTCTGGACTTAATGCGATCACTCGCCATTATGGAAGGATTGCTTCCGAATTATGCCCAGCCCAGACTAGGGGCTGAGAGTGGGGAATTTTACGTCCCACCCACCACCCACTTCATAGCCACTGTCGAATATCTTACTGACATGCTGGACTACGCCTTCGAAGACATCGACGGTATGGACGACGATGCCGGAGACAAACAAGGCCAAAACCCTCCGTTTACCGGAAGATGGACGGCCACCTCCACATACGACGTGTACATGGTGGACACACCCAAAGAGGATGGTGACGACGGCAAGGAGGACTGGGTTGAGGACAAGTATGCCGAAACCCCTCCGAAGCATTGACGTCGGCGGCGCCGCTCAAAATCACGCCGCGACAAAGACGGCAATACCGGCACCGAAGACAATAGTACTCCGGAGAATGCCGAAGACCCTGAAGCCCCTGTAGAGCCAACATCCGAATAGGATGATTGGGAGGATGGGCAAGTAACCCCCGATGATCCTATCGGGAATGAGGACTTGGAGGACAGTAACTACCTACCGATCTCCAAAGAGGATATGAGTCTCAGCAACGAAGATTTTATCATTCTAGAGGAACCCCTCAAACAAGAGCGCTTTAAGCGTCAGGTAATCGCCACTGCAAGAAGCCTGAAAAAGAAGCAGCAACAGCTTCAGGCTGATCAGGATTTGCTCAATGACCGATAGACTAACGTCCTGGCAGCCGAGGAATACGGCCTCGAACGCCCAACAAGGAGCTACCCGAAACGCTAGCTGCTACCCCAATTCGACGATGAGGCCCTTGAGCCCATACTGCCAACGCGTGGCGCCACTGATAGACCCGACCGACCACCACGTGGCCGGGAAAGAGTGGCAACGCAAGCTGAACACCAGCCCGCACCACCTCACCGTAAAGGCAGGGGAACAGCGGCTTCGGGATACACATGCGACCTACGACATGACCTGGACAATAGAACCGGTCAGACCAGATCAGTCTACGGATCACCGGGTCATACTCCAGCATGGGAAGACGGCCATCAGGCCTGGTGTGACAAGCACAACCTCATCAGGGCAGAAAACCGCATTCGGACTTCATCCGAACTACATCCCGACGCGACCCGATACAGAGGCACCGCACACCCCTATGCTTTACCGATGAGGTAATGGAGCACCGGTTCCTAGAAGGGTTTAAACCCGTGAACATCGAATCATATGACGGTACAACAGATCTCGTAGTACGGATTGAAGATTTTATTCTGCAAATTCACATGGCTCGCGGTGATGATCTACATGACATCAAATACCTCCCCCTAAAGCTTAAGGGACCAGCTCGCCACTGGTTAAATAGCCTCCCAGAGAACTCTATTGGAAGCTAGGAATACTTGGAAGACGCCTTTAGAGACAACTTCCAAGGCACTTATATCCGACCTCCGGACACCGATGACCTTAGCCATATAGTCCAACATCCCGGAGAGTTAGCCAGAAAATTCTGGACCAGGTTCCTAATTAAAAAGAACTAGATTGTCGACTGCCTGGACGCCGAAGCCTTAGCGGCCTTTAAACACAGCATCTGCGACAAATGGTGTTGGAAATATGCCCTAGAGGCAATAATAAATTGATTATTATTATATTTCTTTGTTTATGATAATCGTTTATTATCCATGCTAGAATTGTATTGATAGGAAACTCAGATACATGTGTGGATACATAGACAACACCATGTCCCTAGTAAGGCTCTAGTTGACTAGCTCGTTGATCAATAGATGGTTACAGTTTCCTGACCATGGACATTGGATGTCGTTGATAACGGGATCACATCATTAGGAGAATGATGTGATGGACAAGACCCAATCCTAAGCCTAGCACAGGATCATGTAGTTCGTATGCTAAAGCTTTTCTAATGTCAAGTATCATTTCCTTAGACCATGAGATTGTGCAACTCCCGGATACCGTAGGAGTGCTTTGGGTGTGCCAAACATCACAACGTAACTGGGAGGCTATAAAGGTACACTACAGGTATCTCCGAAAGTGTCTGTTGGGTTGGCACGAATCGAGACTGGGATTTGTCACTCCGTGTAAACGGAGAGGTATCTCTAGGCCCACTCGGTAGGACATCATCATAATGTGCACAATGTGATCAAGGAGTTGATCACGGGATGATGTGTTACAGAACGAGTAAAGAGACTTGCCGGTAACGACATTGAACAAGTTATCGGGATACCGACGATCGAATCTCGGGCAAGTATCATACCGATAGACAAAGGGAATTGTATACGGGATTGATTGAATCCGCGACATCGTGGTTCATCCGATGAGATCATCGTGGAACACGTGGGACCCAACATGGGTATCCAGATCCCGCTGTTGCTTATTGACCGGAGAGTTATCTCGGTCGTGTCTGCATGGTTCCCGAACCCGTAGGGTCTACACACTTAAGGTTCGATGACGCTAGGGTTATAGGGAATAGATATATGTGGTTACCGAATGTTGTTCGGAGTCCCGGATGAGATCCCGGACGTCACGAGGAGTTCCGGAATGGTCCGGAGGTAAAGATTTATATATGGGAAGTCCTGTTTTGGTCGCCGGAAAAGTTTCGGGTTTTATCGGTAATGTACCGGGACCACCGGGAGGGTCCCGGTGGTCCACCAAGTGGGGCCACCAGCCCCGGAGGGCTGCATGGGCCAAGTGTGGGAGGGGACCAACCCCTGGTGGGCTGGAGCGCCACCCACCAAGGCCCAAGGCGCGAGGGAAAGTGGAAGGGGGCAAACCCTAGGCTCAGATGGGCCTAAGGCCCACCTAGTGGTGCGCCCCCCTCTCTCCCCCCTTGGCCGCCCCCTAGATGGGATCTAGGGCTGGCCGCCACCCCTAGGGGTGGAAACCTAGGTGGGGGCGCAGCCCCTCCCCTCCCCCTATATATACTTGAGGTTTTGGGCTACCATAGACACGATTCAATCTCCTTCTTGGCGCAGCCCTACCCCTCTCCCTCCTCGTCTCTTGCGGTGCTTGGCGAAGCCCTGCTAGAGTACCACGCTCCTCCACCACCACCACGCCATCGTGCTGCTGCTGGATGGAGTCTTCCCCAACCTCTCCTTCTCCCCTTGCTGGATCAAGGCATAGGAGACGGCACCGGGCTGTACGTGTGTTGAACACGGAGGTGCCGTCCGTTCGGCACTAGGATCTCCGGTGATTTGAATCACGACGAGTACGACTCCATCAACCCCGTTCACTTGAGCGCTTCCGCTTAGCGATATACAAGGGTATGTAGATGCACTCTCCTTCCCCTCGTTGCTAGATTACTCCATAGATTGATCTTGGTGATGCGTAGAAAATTTTGAATTTCTGCTACGTTCCCCAACAAATGGCTCGCCCGACACCTTGGCCAAGAGAAGCCAAAGTCCATGGACGCCCTTACAGCACTCATGACCCGCTTTTGGGTGGGAGAGGATAGCTGGTTATCCCATAGCAACAATGGCGCCAGTGACCCGGGTACTTCCTAAACCTGAAAGGACAACGACAGGCCCCGATGCGACAAACACAAGCGTCGAAGCAACAATGACAATAACGAAGACACGGCGGTCAATGCCGGATTCAATGGCTCCAAATTCAGTCAGCGGAAGAAGCCATTTAAAAGAAATAAAGACAACTCATCTAGCCTGGACCGAATACTAGATCGACCCAGCCAGATTCACGGCACCCCCGACAAGCCTGCCAACCATACCAACAGAAGCTGTTGGGTCTTCAAACAGGCCGGTAAGCTGAACACCGAACATAAGGAGAAGGGGTCGCCCAGAGAGGACGACGAGGAGGAGCCTCACCCACCGAATACAGGGGGACAGAAGAAATTTCCTCCCGAGGTCGAAACGGTTAATATGATATACGCTACTCACATCCCCAAGCGGGAGTGCAAGCGCGCTCTAAGGGACGTCTATGCGATAGAGCCAGGTGCCCCAAAATGCAACCCATGGTCAGCCTGCCCGATCACTTTCGATCACAGAGACCATCCGACTAGTATCCGTCACGGAGGCTCGGCCGCATTGGTCCTCGACCCAATTATCGTCGGATTCCACCTTATGCCAGTCCTCATGGATGGCGGTAGCAGTCTTAACTTGCTCTATTAGGACACGGTCCGCAAAATGGGTATTGATTAGTCAAGAATTAAACCCACCAAAACTACCTTTAAAGGAGTAATACTTGGGGTAGAGGCCCATTGGACGGGCTCAAACACATTGGAAGTCGTCTTCGGTTCACCAGACAACTTCCTAAGTGAAGACTTGACCTTCGACGTTGTCCCCTTCTGTAGTGGCTATCATGCACTGCTCGGACGAACCGCGTTCGCTCGCTTCAATGCGATCCTGCATTACACATATCTCAAACTGAAGATGCCTGGACCACGCGGTGTTATAACAATCAATGGAAACACGGAGCGCTCCCTCCGTACTGAGGAGCACACCGCGACCCTTGCAGCGGAAGTCCAAGGCGGCCTTATCAAGCCAAACACTACATCGGTAGCCAAGCCCCCGGACACTGTTAAACGCGTCCGGACTACCCTGCAGAGCGACGGTCCAGCTCGTCCGGAGCTCGATTAGCAATCTGGCCTCCGTCTCAGCCCCAATCGAATTGCGGCATATGTGCCACGCGTACATAACTACGCACTAAAGATACCATGGGCAAAGACGGAGGCATAGTAAAGACAAAGTCCACAATACGGCTTGACCCTATCTTGACCCTCATGTTTCTTTTCTCTTATTTTTTCTTTTCCAGGTTCCTTACAACCCCCATCACCTTCCGACGGTACCAAGGGCCCTTTTTTAGGCCCCTCATGAAAAACAGATTGTTGATCCTTTCGAAGGATAATACACCAAGGATAAAAAATAGCATAGACGTGTGGCAGAGTATCTAAAGGATCTTTAAAGATCACCTCTTCCTGGTTTAGGACCCGTACACAGCTTTCCCTAGTGCTCGGCATGTAAAATAGCCTCGATGCTTATCTCATCATTTGTAAAAATACGTTTTGACGTATCAATCAAACTATAACGGAAACAGTTTTTCGTCAAACATATTTGGTACTGGCTTATTTCCTAATTTGTATTCCCTCTTTTTTCGTCTGATTGCCATGTACACCTCGGTACAACTTAAATCTCCAGGGGCTCCATTCGGCCACGTACATTTCTTAAAAATAAAATAAGTACGAATAGTTTCATAGTACGATTCGACGTCTCGAATATAGCATTATATGCATCGGCTCCGAATCATGTATTTGGTCAATAGTTGGGTTGCCCGACTCCTGTGGTTACTATCTTACGTTTCGCAATTTCGGCTATGGTAGTAAAGGGAGAACTACTGCGATTGTGTTTCCAGTTCATCCGAATAAACACCTTAGTAGAGAAATCCGAAAACTGACAATTATGATGCAGCGAGAGCTGGTCAGCTATTCGGTGACTAAGTATAAATCTCTCGCAATTTTTTCCGCATTACGCGAAGGACCGGTCTCCACCCGGGCCGGCGTATATAGCACCCAAGTTCGGATAACCGAATAATACCAGGGGCTACACCTACAATCTCATTGTCAAACTCCTATGGCTAAGTGAGAGCGATAAAGCCACATAGTCTGATTGCCTGGTTCGCCGCACTAACACCTCCTTCAAGGACCAAGCCGTTGGGTCAAGTGTGTCTAGGTGCCATTCTGAACACCCCCGTACTACCCACGTGGGGCTGAAGCTAACGACTGGCCAACTCTTAGATACCGTAAACGGCCGCACAGGAGGAAACGAATTAGAGGTAAAACAAGCACCATATTATACATAAGCCTTGTTTCATAATACAAAGATCGGGCAGCACGGATACATTCATTCGAAAATAATGTCCTTCGAACAGTGGCCCTCTAAAATGCGGTAACCTTCCAAGACTTCATCAAAATACCGCTCCGGCGTGTGGTGTTCCTTGCCTACGGGCGGTCCCTCAGTTGCCAGCTTGACAGCGTTCATCTTCGCCAACTGTACCTTGACACGGACGAAGGCCATCCGGGCACCTTCGATACAAACCGACCGCTTTATGGCATCCAGCCGAGGGCAGGCAGTGACTAGCCGCTTCACGAGCCCGAAGTAGCTGCCGGGTATGGGCTCGGCGGGCCAGAGATGGATTATAATATCCCTCATAGCTAATCTAGCCACCCTATGTAGTTCGGTCAACTGTTTCAGCTGATCGTTGAGGGGCACCGGATGCTCAGGCACAAGGTACTGTGACCAGAACATCTTCTCTGCCGAGCTCCCCTCTTCGGCTCGGAAGAACTCCGCAGCATTAGCAATACTCCGGGGCAGATCCGCAAATGCTCCTGGAGAACTCCAAACTCGGGTCAGTTTGAGGTACCTTCTCCTCACAAATTTGCTTTGCATATTAAAAGTCTTACCCGCCCAAATCTGCTTGGCCTCTTGGATCTCCCGGTAGGTGCCTTGGGCTTCAACCCGGGCCTCTTGCGCGCTTTGGAGGGCCTTAGCAAGTTCGGCATCTTGATCCATAATCTTGCGCTCCAAGGACTCACATTTGCCTATGGCATCCTGGAGCTCTTGCTAAACTTCCTCTACCCTTGATTCATGCTTTTGGCGGGTGGCTCGTGATGACCCACAAGTATAAGGGATCTATCGTAGTCCTTTCGATAAGTAAGAGGGTCAAACCCAACGAGGAGCAGAAGGAAATAATAAGCGGTTTGCAACAAGGTATTCTCTGCAAGTACTGAAATAAGTGGTAACATATAGTTTTGTGATAGGATAATTTGTAACGAGCAACAAGCAACAAAAGTAAATAGAGTGCAGCAAGGTGGCCCAATCCCTTTTGTAGCAAAGGACAAGCCTGGACAAACTCTTATATAGAGAAAAGCGCTCCCGAGGACACATGGGAATATCATCAAGCTAGTTTTCATCACGTTCATATGATTCGCGTTCGGTACTTTGATAATTTGGTATGTGGGTGGACCGGTGCTTGGGTACTGTCCTTACTTGGACAAGCATCCCACTTATGATTAACCTCTATTTCAAGCATCCACAACTGTAACAAAAGTATTAAGGTAAACCTAACCATAGCATGAAACATATGGATCCCAATCAGCCCCTTACGAAGCAATGCATAAACTAGGGTTTAAGCTTCTGTCACTCTAGCAACCCATCATCTACTTATTACTTCCCAATGCCTTCCTCTAGGCCCAAATCATGGTGAAGTGTTATGTAGTCGACGTTCAAATAACACCACTAGAGGAGAGACAACATACATCTCATCAAAATATCGAACGAATACCAAATTCACATGACTACTAATAGCAAGACTTCTCCCATGTCCTCAGGAACAAACGTAACTACTCACAAAGCATATTCATGTTCATAATCAGAGGGGTATTGATATGCATATAGGATCTGAACATATGATCTTCCACCAAATAAACCAACTAGCATCAACTACAAGGAGTAATTAACACTACTAGCAACCTACTAGCACCAATCCCGGATTTGGAGACAAGAATTGGATACAAGAGATGAACTAGGGTTTTGAGAGGAGATGGTGCTAATGAAGATTTTGATGGAGATTGCCCTCTCCTGATGAGAGGAGCGTTGGTGATGACGATGGCGATGATTTCCCCCTCCCAGAGGGAAGTTTCCCCGGCAGAACAGCTCTGCTGGAGCCCTAGATTGGTCCCGCCAAGGTTCCGCCTCGTGGCGGCGGAGTTTCGTCCGAGGAGATGGCTTCTCATTTTTTCTCATCGAAAGACTTCATATAGCAGAAGATGGACATCGCAGGGCCACCAGGGGGCCCACGAGGTAGGGGGTGCACCCAGGGGGGTAGGGCGCGCCCCACCCTCGTGGGCAGGGTGTGGCCCCCCTGGTGAACTTCTTGCGCTCAGTATTTTTTATATATTCTGAAAACTTCTTCCGTGAAGTTTCATGACTTTTGGAGCTGTGCAGAATAGGTCTCTAATATTTGCTCCTTTTCCAGCCCAGAATCCCAGCTTCCAGCATTCTCCCTCTTTATGTAAACCTTGTAAAATAAGAGAGAATAGGCATAAGTATTATGACATAATGTGTAATAACAACCCATAATGCAATAAATATCGATATAAAAGCATGATGCAAAATGGACGTATCAACTCCCCCAAGCTTAGACCTCACTTGTCCTCAAGCGAAAAGCCGAAATCGAAAAATATGTCCACATGTTTAGAGATAGAGGTGTCGATCAAAGTAAAATGCCGACATGAGGGCATCATGATCATTCTTAAACAACAACTTACATAATTCTTGTCATATGATTTCTTATGCTAGAGTAATAATTCAATCACGATTTCAAGCATGACTCGTAAACTTCATTGAAAACTAACAAACTATAATCTCAGTCATTGGAGCAATTGCAATTTATCATAACATAGGAAAGAGTCAATATATAAGACCTTTTCAGCAAGTCCACATACTCAACTATGATATAGTCTTTTACAATTGCTGACACTCACGGGATACTTATGGGTATGGAGTCTTAATCGGACACAAAGAAAGATAGGGGCTTATAGTTTTGCCTCCCAACGTTTTACCTCAAGGGTAATGTCAACAATAATAGTTCACGAAAACTCACATCTAATTAGCCATATATACCAGGATCTTTCCAACATACTGTGCTTGCCAAAGGATAAAATGTAAAAAGGAAGGGTGAAGATCACCATGACTCTTATGCAAGGTAGGAGATAAAAGTAAAAGATAGGCCCTTCGCAGAGGGAATCAGAGGTTGTCATGCGCTTTTATGGTTGGATGCACAAAATCTTAATGCGAAAGAACGTCACTTTATATTGCCACTTGTGATATGGACCTTTATTATGCAGTCTGTCGCTTTTATTTCTTCCATATCACATGATCGTATAAAGCTTATTTTCTCCCACACTAATAAGTCATACATATTTAGAGAGCAATTTTTATTGCTTGCACCGATGACAACTTACTTGGAGGATCTTACTCAATCCATAGGTAGGTATGGTGGACTCTCATGGAAAAACCGGTTTAAGGGTATTCGGAAGCACAAGTAGTATCTCTACTTGGTGTGATGAATTTGGCTAGCATGAGGGGGAAAGGCAAGCTCAACCATGTTGGATGATCCATGACAATATAATTTATCTCAGATGTAAGAAAACATAACCCATTATGTTGTCTTCCTTGTCCAACGTCAACTCTTTAGCATGGCATATTATAATGAGTGCTCACTATCATAGAAGATGTCCAAGATAGTATATTTATATGTGAAGACCTCTCTTTCTTTATTACTTCCTATTAATTGAAATGATGACCAAAACTATGTTTGTCAACTCTCAACAACTTTTATTCATCATACTTTTTCTATGTGAGCTCATTACTCTCCATAAGATCCATATGATCTCTTTGTTTCCTTTTTATTTATTTCTCTTTTCTTTTATTCACTTAGGATCATGGAAAAATAATCAAGCCCTTGACTCAACACTAATCTTTATTATATATAGCTCACGGACTCGATTACATAGAGAGATTATAAAGCAAAACTCAAAACTAGATCATGCCATAAACTTTATTCTACTAGATCAAGATATTACCAAAAGGATTGAACTAAGAAAAACGGTAAAGATAAAAGTGATGGTGATACGATACCGAGGCACTCCCCCAATCTTGGCAGTTGCCAAGGGGAGTGCCCATACCCATGTGATTATGTCTCCTTTGTTGGTGAAGAAGGTGGAGTTGTTGATGATGGATAGTCGCACATCGAGCGTAGGAGGTCTTCTAACTTGCGGATAATGCCTTTGAGTGCGATGATATGCTCCTTCAACAAAATATTTTCACGTGTGAGATACTTATTTTGTATATGAGCTAACTCGATCATCTTAAAAGCTTCAATCTCAATTGGGGCAAGAAGATTGTGATCAAGTTGAAGGATGTCTTCTGTTACCGGAGCTTGGTCCTCCGTGGCCTTCTTGATCCCTTCATCCTTGTTGATCTCCATGGGTTCTTCTCTCTTCAGCTCTATCTTCATTAGCCAAGCACTGTTGCCCTCATTGTTGGAGGACGAGGGAGACGACATGATGCTTAGCTTTGACAACCCTGGCAGAAAACAGCTCGAAACAAGAACAAGAGATTTTTGCGTGATACGGTGGTCAAAACCTTTGGGAGGTTATATAATGAATTTTTACCGACCAAAATACATGTCGTGTACGAAAACGGAGTCCGGAGAGTGCACGAGGTGCCCACGTGGTAGGGGGCGTGCCCAGGGGGGTAGGGCGTGCCCTCCACCCTCGTGTCCTTCCCGGACTGCTTCTTATTTTTCTATTTTTCTAAATATTCCAAAACAGAGAAATATTGCCTTAAAAACTGTTTTGGAGTCGGTTTACTTACCGTACCACATACCTATTCCTTTTCAGAGTCTAAAACATTCTGGGAAGTGTCCCTTATGTATTCCTCCGGGGTTACGGTTTCAATAACATTGGTTTCAACATTTATGGGATTACTTGAGATATAATGTTTGATTCTTTGACCGTTCACCACCTCCGGATTTGTGCCTTCAAAGTTGTTGATAGACCTCCTCGATAATGTAAGGACCTTCCCATTTAGAGAGAAGTTTTCCTGCAAAAAATCTTAAACGAGAGTTGTATAGTAATACATAATCACCTACATTAAACTCACACTTTTGTATCCTTTTATCATGCCATCTTTTAACTTTTTCTTTAAACAACTTGGCATTTTCGTAGGCTTGGCTTCTCCATTCATCGAGTGATCTAATATCAAATAACCTCTTCTCACCGGCAAGTTTAAAATCATAATTGAGCTCTTTAATAGCCCAATATGCTTTGTGTTCTAGTTAGAGAGGTAAGTGACATGCTTTTCCATAAACCATTTTATACGGAGACATACCCATAGGATTTTTATATGCAGTTCTATAGGCCCATAATGCATCATCAAGTTTATTGGACCAATTCTTTCTAGACCTATTGACAGTCTTTTGCAAAATTAATTTGATCTCTCTATTACTCAATTCTACTTGACCACTAGACTGAGGGTGATAAGGGGATGCAATTCTATGATTAACATCATACTTAGCAAGCATTTTACGGAAAGCACCATGAATAAAATGTGAACCACCATCAGTCATTAAATATCTAGGGACTCCAAATCTTGGAAAAATAACTTCTTTAAGCATTTTAATAGAAGTGTTATGATCAGCACTACTAGTTGGAATAGCTTCTACCCACTTAGTAACGTAATCAACAACAACAAAAATGTGTGTATATCCATTAGAGGAAGGAAAAGGTCCCATATAGTCAAAGCCCCAAACATCAAATGGTTCAATAACGAGTGAATAGTTCATAGGCATTTCTTGATGTCTACTAATATTAGCAATTCTTTGACATTCATCACAAGATAAGACAAACTTACGGGCATCCTTGAAGAGAGTAGGCCAATAAAAACCAGATTGCAATACCTTATGTGCAGTTCTATCTCTAGCATGGTGTCCTCCATAAGCTTCGGAGTGACACTTGCGTAGGATCTGTTCCTGTTCATGCTCAGGTACACAACGTCTAATAACACCATCTACTCCTTCTTTATAAAGATGTGGGTCATCCCAAAAGTAATGCCTCAAATCATAGAAGAACTTTTTCTTTTGCTGGTATGTGAAACTAGGTGGTATAAACTTAGCAACAATGTAATTAGCATAATCAGCATACCATGGAGCAGTATGAGAAGCATTTATAACATTTAATTGCTCACCAAGAAGGCTATCATCAATAGGTAGTGGGTCATCAAGCACATTTTCTAACCTAGACAAGTTGTCTGCAACGGGGTTCTCAGCTCCCTTTCTATCAACAATATGTATGTCAAATTCTTGTAGCAAGAGAACCCATCTAATAAGTCTAGGTTTAGCATCTTTCTTTTCCATAAGATATTTAATAGCAGCATGATTAGTGTGAATAGTTACTTTAGAATCAACAATATAAGGTCTGAACTTATCACAAGCAAATACAAATGCTAAGAATTCTTTTTCAGTAGTAGCATAATTTCTTTGAGCATTGTCTAGGGTTTAACTAGCATATTGAATAACGTTCAATTTCTTATCAACTCTTTGCCCTAGAACAGCACCTATAGCATAATCACTAGCATCACACATAATTTCAAAGGGTAAATTCCAATCATGTGGCTGAACAATAGGTACAGAGATCAATGCTTTCTTAAGTATTCAAATGCTTCTACACAATCATCATCAAAGACAAATGGTATATTTTTTTGTAATAAATTAGTCAGAGGCCAAGAAATTTTTGATAAGTCCTTAATGAACCTCCTATAAAATCCGGTGTGACCAAGGAAACTTCTTATACCTTTGGTGTCCTTGGGGCATGGCATCTTTTCAATAGCATCAACCTTGGCTTTACCAACTTCAATACCTCTTTCAGAAACTTTATGCCCCAAGACAATACCTTCATTAACCATAAAGTGGCACTTTTCCCAATTCAAGACAAGATTAGTTTCTTCACATCTCTGCAAAACTCGATCAAGATTGCTCAAGCAATCATCAAAAGAAGATCCATAGACGGAGAAATCGTCCATGAAAACCTCACAAATGTTTTCACAAAAGTCAGAGAATATAGCCATCATGCATCTTTGAAAGGTAGCAGGTGCATTACATAAACCAAAAGGCATACGTCTATAAGAAAAAGTACCAAAAGGGCAAGTAAAAGTAGTCTTTGATTGATCTTTGGTTGACACAGGTATTTGAGAGAAACCAGAATAACCATCTAGAAAGCAAAAATGTGTATGTTTGGATAATCTTTCTAGCATTTGATCGATAAAAGGTAAGGGGTAATGATCCTTTTTAGTGGCCTTATTTAATTTGCGGAAATCAATTACCATCCTATAACCTGTAATAATTCTTTGAGGAATCAGTTCATCTTTATCATTAGGAACGACAGTAATACCTCCCTTCTTAGGGACAAAATGGACAGGACTTACCCACTGACTATCAGCAACGGGATAAATTATACCTGCCTCAAGGAGCTTTAGTATTTCCTTTCTTACCACTTCCTTCATTTTAGGATTTAGCCGTCGTTGATGATCATGAAATGGTTTAGCATCTCTTCCAAATTTATTTTATGTTGACATAGAGTGGGACTAATGCCCTTAAGATCTTCAAGATTATACCCAATAGCAGCACAATGCTTCTTCAGAGTTTTCAATAATCTCTCTTCCTCATGCTCTGAAAGGTTAGCACTAATAATAACAGGATATATCTTTTCTCATCAAGATAAGCATATTTAAGAGTATCAGGCAGCGGTTTAAGCTCAAACACGGGATAACCCTTGGGTGGAGGAGGATCCCCTAGGATTTCAACAGGCAAATTGTGTTTCAGAATAGGTTCCTTTTTAAAGAATACTTCATCTATTTCCCTTCTTTCATTCATAAACATATCATTTTCATGGTCTAGCAAATATTGTTCTAAAGGATCACTAGGAGGTACGGCATAGAAGCAAGACCAATAATTTCATCCTTACTAAGTAATTCTTCTTCACGGTGTTGTCTACTAAATTTAGAGAAATCAAATTCATGAGACATATCATCTAAACCGATGGTAACAACATCCTTTTTGCAATCTATCTTAGCATTAAGAGTGTTTAAGAAGGGACTACCAAATATAATGGGACATAGCTATCTTGTGGGGAACCAAGACAAGAAAATCAGCAGGATATTTAGTTTTCCCGTACAAGACTTCAACATCTCTAACAATTCCCATTGGTGAAATAGTATCTCTATTGGCAAGCTTAATTGTGACATCAATATCTTCTATCTCAACGGGTGCAATATCATGCATACTTTCTCTGTATAAGGCATAAGGTATTGCACTAGCACTAGCACCCATATCACATAAGCCATGATAACAATGATCTCCTATTTTAACAGAAATAACAGGCATGCCTACCACGGGTCTATTTTTATCTTTAGCACAAGGTTTAGCAATTCTAGCAGTCTCATCAAGGAAATGAATAACATGCCCATCAATATTATCAGACAAGAGATCTTTAACAATAGTAATATCAGGTTCAACTTTAATTTGCTCAAAAGGTGTATAAGTTTTAATATTGCTTTTACGAACCACAGTTGAAGCTTTAGCATGATCCTTTATCCTGACAGGGAAAGGTGGTTTCTCAACATAAGAAGTAGGAACAATAGGATCATTATAAGTGATAGTATTTTCTTCAACTTTAATAGGTGCAGCTACTTTTACTTCTATGGGAGGATGATATTTAAACCACTTCTCCTTGGGGAGATCAACATAAGTAGCAAAAGATTCACAGAAAGAAGCTACTATCTCAGAGTCAAGTCCATATTTAGTGCTAAATTTACGGAAAACATCGGTATCCATAAAGATTTAACACAATCAAACCTAGGTGTCATACCTGACTCCTTACCTTTGTCGAGGTCCCAATCTTCAGAGTTGCGTTTAATTCTTTCCAATAAATCCCATTTGAATTCAATAGTCTTCATCATAAAAGAGCCAACACAAGAAGTATCAAGCATGGTGCGATTGCTATCAGAAAGCCGAGCATAAATTTTTTGAATAATCATCTCTCTTGAGAGCTCATTATTGGGGCATGAATATAATATTGATTTAAGCCTCCCCCAAGCTTGAGCGATGCTTTCTCCTTCGCGAGGCCAAAAATTATATATATAATTGCGATCACGATGAACAAGTTGCATAGGATAAAACTTCTGATGAAATTCCAATTTCAATCATTTGTAGTTCCATGACCCCGTATCATCACATAGCCTATACCATGTTGATGCATCTCCCTTCAAAGATAAAGGGAAGACCTTCTTCTTAACAACATCTCCGGGTACACCTGCAAGCTTAAATAATCCACAAACTTCATCCACATATAATAGATGCTCATCAGGATGCTTTGTTCCATCTCCTACAAAAGGATTAGCTAGCAGTTTTTCTATCATACCCGAAGGAATTTCAAAGCAGACATTTTCATTTTCAGTAGGTTCAGTAGGTTGAGGAGCGACTCTTTGCTCTACCGGTCGGGGTGAAGATACCCCGAACAAGCCCCTCAGAGGATTACTATGCATAGTAACAAGTGACAGTAAATTTCAGCACACTATATAAATTTTTCCTTACCAAATTACACCTACCGAAGGCGCTTCACTCACCGGCAACGGCGCCAGAAAAGAGTCTTGATGACCCACAAGTATAGGGGATCTATCATAGTCGTTTCGATAAGTAAGAGTGTCGAACCCAATGAGGAGCAGAAGGAAATAATAAGCGGTTTCCAGCAAGGTATTCTCTACAAGTACTGAAATAAGTGGTAACAGATAGTTTTGTGATAGGATAATTTGTAACGAGCAACAAGCAACCAAAGTAAATAAATTGCAGCAAGGTGGCCCAATCCCTTTTGTAGAAAAGGACAAGCCTGGACAAACTCTTATATAGAGAAAAGCGCTCCCGAGGACACATGGGAATATCGTCAAGCTAGTTTTCATCACGTTCATATGATTCACGTTCGGTACTTTGATAATTTGGTATGTGGGTGGACCGGTGCTTGGGTACTGTCCTTACTTGGACAAGGATCCCACTTATGATTAACCTCTATTGCAAGCATCCGCAACTACAACAAAAGTATTAAGGTAAACCTAACCATAGCATGAAACATATGGATCCAAATCAGCCCCTTATGAAGCAACGCATAAACTAGGGTTTAAGCTTCTGTCACTCTAGCAACCCATCATCTACTTATTACTTCCCAATGCCTTCCTCTAGGCCCAAATCATGGTGAAGTGTTATGTAGTCTACGTTCACATAACACCACTAGAGGAGAGACAACATACATCTCATCAAAATATCAAACGAATACCAAATTCACATGACTACTAATAGCAAGACTTCTCCCATGTCCTCAGGAACAAACGTAACTACGCACAAAGCATATTCATGTTCATAATCAGAGGGGTATTGATATGCATATAGGATCTGAACATATGATCTTCCACCAAATAAACCAACTAGCATCAACTACAAGGAGTAATTAACACTACTAGCAACCTACTAGCACCAATCCCGGACTTGGAGACAAGAATTGGATACAAGAGATGAACTAGGGTTTTGAGAGGAGATGGTGCTGATGAAGATGTTGATGGAGATTGCCCTCTCCCGATGAGAGGAGCGTTGGTGATGACGATGGTGATGATTTCCCCCTCCCGGAGGGAAGTTTCCCCGGCAGAACAGCTCTGCCGGAGCCCTAGATTGGTTCCGCCAAGGTTCCGCCTCGTGGCGGCGGAGTTTCGTCCGAGGAGATGACTTCTGATTTTTTTCTCATCGAAAGATTTCATATAGCAGAAGATGGACATCGGAGGGCCACCAGGTGGCCCACGAGGTAGGGGGCGCGCCCAGGGGGGTAGGCCGCGCCCCCACCCTCATGAGCAGGCTGTGGCCCCCCTGGTGAACTTCTTGCGCTCGGTATTTTTTATATATTCTGAAAACATCTTCCGTGAAGTTTCAGGACTTTTGGAGCTGTGCAGAATAGGTCTCTAATATTTGCTCCTTTTCCAGCCCAGAATTCCAGCTGTCGGCATTCTCCCTCTTTATGTAAACCTTGTAAAATAAGAGAGAATAGGCATAAGTATTGTGACATAATGTGTAATGACAACCCATAATGCAATAAATATCAATATAAAAGCATGATGCAAAATGGACGTATCAGCTCGTTCCTCCTCCACCTCCTTCTTGGCTTCGGCTAGCGCGTTCTTGAGAGTCTCAACCTCAGACGCGTCAATGTAAGCATAATTACAAAACTCATTAAGATAATAAAACAGCAAGTCATATCATTCTAGATGTGAGTAGGTATCACATACCTTGCTTCTCCTCCAATCGTTTGTTGGTACAGATGAGCTCTTCATCGGCCTGCTCCAGCCTTCGTTTTAGTTCGGATACTTCGGCGGTATGGGCGGTTGCCGCTAACTTTGAAGACTGTTTGTTCAAATGGACATGTATGATCATCTCCTGCGAAATATTCGATCCTCTGTTTGGCCTTTCTTCACGAACGCCGAACAGAGTCTCAGGGGATACTAACTATACACAAACATCCTTTTTATATAGATAAAAAGTACTACATCCCATACCTCAAAGCCTATTAGAAGGCTGGTGTAGGCTTCGTTCAATCCGTTTTTAGCGGACCGAACCCTTTCCACTATCGTACCCATCAGGGTACGATGCTCTTCCACAATGGAAATGCTCTGAAGCGCTTCCACCAGATTGTCCAGTGCCTCCGGATAGATAGAGGTCGCCGGTGGAGTTGACGCGCCCCCACTACTGCAGGAGACTGCTAACGCGACACTGCGATCAGAGACCCTTTACCGAAACTATGTGCGATGCAATAATCGCAAATGGTGGTGTAAAAAACCGTTAAAAAGGTGCAAAATGTTTGCGATGATGGTTGCATCAAATACGGTTAAGATTTTAGTTGCATGTGCGATGCGGGGCATACGGTTAATCCATTCAAAATGTGTGCGATGAGGCAGAACAACAGAAACGGGCAGCCATAACAATGTGTGTGCGATGCAGGACACACGGTTAATTCATTCGAACTGTTTGCGATGAGGTAGAACAACAGAAACGGGCAGCCATATCAATGTGTGTGCGATATACGGCATGCGGTTAACTCGGACGAACTGTTTTCGATTAGGGAACACAACAGAAACGTTTCAACTTAACAAGATGTGTGTGATATGCAGCATACAATTCACATGGATGAACTGTTTGCGATGAGCCAAAAGAACACAAACAAGTCATGTAAACAAGATGTGTGTGATACGTGGCAAACAGCCGACTCGGATGAACTGTTTGCGATGAGAAATTACAACATAGACGGTCAATACAGTTACTTCGTGTGTGATTTTGTGTGTACTAAAAACTTTGGAAAATACAAACTAGTTGCTTGCGATGGCTAGGAGTATCACACACGATGCGTCTGCGAGTACTCGTGTGCGATGATTAGTGTGTTACACATACGTTTCCTTATGTGAACATGTGTGTGAATTTGCAATATGGACAATTAATATGCAAATGCCTTCTGGACATCGGGCACACGCTTAAACTCAATGAACTGTGTATGATACTAATACTTTCCATGAAAATTTATGAACTTGGGTAACAACATTTTAGTAACATATATATGGTGGTTACACTATTCGACAAAAGGAGGATCTTCGTAACACGGTTTTGACAACCATATGGTCCATATCTACATACTTAACATAGTAACAACTATCACATTTTAAGAGGCTAAGGTCCAACAACCATATGGTCCATATCTACATACTTAACATATATAGTAACAGCTAGCACATTTGAAGAGGCTGAGGGCCAACAACCACAACTATCCACTGGAAGCACCTTGATCATGACGACTTGGCTCTCGTCAATGAAAAGGAAGAACCCTCCTGTGCCTTGGTAGAGCAGGAGTAGAACAGTGTCTCCAATTTTCCAATATGGATGCATTGTCACGAGAAGTGAGAACTTGTTAATTTGAATGGTTCCATTTTTGCTGGAAATGCAGTACCTTGCAATCACTTTGGAGTTATTAACAAGAATAAGTGTAATTCGACCACGCCGGGAAATCGGTCTAGGAACGGCGAGCAATTTCTGTTGACATGTAGAATAAAAACAATTGTAACGCATCGTTGAAGATATATATAGCTTACGAGCATCAACATTAAAATAAGACTTTTTACCAGCGCTTTGTGCACACAATTGGTCTTGTTCAGTGTGTGCACCATAGGTCTAATTAATCCTATCCAAAATCCAACGTTCATACGCGGTGCTATCTCTGTCAGATTATCAACAAAGTTTATGACATGCTTCAAGTCCTTCCAGTGAAATTTGGTACGCTTAGTAACATACAGATCATTCACTATGCATCCAACATATCCTGCTTAAAAGGTGGAAAGGTATTATTTATTCAGAACATGGCAGAAGAATATATAGTGCGCATAAATTGGTAAACAGAATTTGTTACTGCCTAGGAATGGAGTCAGAATATGATATCACAATTGGTTGCTTAAATAGTGATCAATTGGTTGCTTAATAGTAATATGACAGCATGGAGAAAGTTGAAAGGACACTAACCTCGATCAGACTTTGATCGGCTGATGACGTTGGGGAAGTAAACATCCATGTTAATTAGACCAGGCTGTGGTGCATGCACTAGAATTTTATTGCCAGCTTTCAGTTCATAACACTTAGATATTTTTCTCCAAAGGTCCGCACTAAAATAGGAGTGACCATCTTTATCAAGTTTTACGGTAAATCCATCTTGCTTGTCAATATGACATCCTGGGAGTCATCAGCAAAGTAAAGCCCAAGATTTCCTTCTACTCCTGTTCTTGCAAAGCAAGGGATGATACTACTTGAAATGATAATTAAGATCGTAAATTAGATATATTGAAATAACCGAGCAAGATGCAAATATGGGAGTAACTGATAGAACATATCCATATATAGATGCAAGCAAAGTACAAAAATATAGAATTAAAAATAGATAATGTAACAAAGATTTGATGCAAATATATAGATAATGTAGCAACAGACGGTATATGTTCACAAATTTAGGCCATGTCGACCATGGTAGGTTCAGATTGAACATACCGAGCGCTCCCTGAAGTCATCCGGAATGGTGAGATTGAACTTCGTTTCCGACTGGCCACAACCACAGTTGCCCGATCTGTACTTGCACTGTGCACACATGAATGAACACCCATGAATCAGCTAGAACAAAATTGATTCCATGGTGATTTCCGCCGGTTGATTAACAGCGACGGACGGACTGCGATAAGAGATGAGTGAATATTTCGCTAATTAACCTGATTACCTTCTGCATGAGAAAAAAAATCCTCGGCCCAATCCCGCGGAAAATCCCAGTCGACCAGGGTCTAGAATGTCGGTGCAGATAGGCGGCGGAAAGCGGCGGAGTAGAAATACAGTGTCGTTTGGAGCATGACCTACGCCCGCCACCAACAGCCGTCGAGCTTAGGGTGCAGAGTTGCGGAGGAGTCCGCGGCGAGTGAGTGGGGACGAAGTGGGCGAGGGTTTTCTTTTCCTTTTGCATGTGTGAGTGAACACACACGGTTCGCAGAGGCGACGGAGATGAATCGTGTGCGATAGTAAATCATTGAGATTGAATGGGAATCCAAATTTCCTTTGTCCTTCATCCATGAGTTTTTTTCTACGATGAACATAAACCCTGCTAATCACTGTGTTGAATTTTGACACTTTTCTGGGTTCATTTACAATATTTAGGGGATTATGTACGTTTTGTAGGCATTAATGCACGTAATTCAAATTCAAACAATTGGTGCATGAAAGGGTGCACAAGAACGGTCTGGAAAAACCATACCCGTGGTATTTAGTAATTTCTCAAGCCTTTTACAAGGAATGGGCAGAGATTTCAAGGGAATGTGTGGCAACAGTCAACCACAAACGCGTCATTTACTGGGTTATCAACTATAGGACAATGAAGTATGTGCTTGAAAAACATGATGGCTGGCATGGTTCCATGGTATGGCCTCACCGTGCCCTGGTTAAAAGCTAAGAAGGTTTGATTTATGTTGTCATGCACGCCCTTCATAAATCGAAGCATCACCGAGGAAGTTCAATGCTTTGGAGAGGGAAATCACCAAGATCGAAGGGGGATCCAAATTTCCGTCCTAGTTTGTTATTCAGTTTTTTTTCCAATGATCAACATACTACCTCAAATGAAACGTGTTCAAATTTGACATTTTTCCAAACTCATTTACCATATTTAGGGGATTGTGTGCATTTTCTAGGCATTAATTATGCATATAATTAAATTTAAACAATCGGTGCATGAAAAGGTGCATAAGAACAGTCTGGTAAACCATGCTTGTGCTATACAAAAAATGAAACACGTGGTTGGAAAAGATGATGCCTTGTGTGGTGCCATGGTATGGTCTCACCATGCCCTGGTAAAAATTGGAGAATGTTTTCCTTATGTCATGATGTGCGCCTATCATAAAACGAACCATCATCCGAGGAAGTTTCATGGTTTCGAGGGGGGAATCACCAAGATTGAAGGGGGATCCAAATTTCATTTGTCCTTTGTCCACGAGTTTTTTTCTATGATGAGCATACAACCTGCAAATCACTATGTTGAAATTTGGCACTTTTCCGGGTTCATTTGCCATATTTAGGGGATTATGTGCATTTCCTAGGCATTAATGCGCATAATTCAAGTTCAAACAATCGATGCGTGAAAAGGTCCACAAGAACGGCCTAGAAAACCATGCTCGTGCCATTTAGTAAATTCTCATGCCTTTTACAAGGAATGGACAGATATTTCGATGAAATGTGTGGCAATAGTCAATTACAAATGTCTGTTTGTTGGGTTTTCAACTATAGAAAAAATGAAATAAATGCCTTAAAAACATGACACCTGGCATGATGCCACGGTATGACCTCACCATGCCTTGGTAAAAATTTGAGAAGGTTTGGCTTATGTTGTCATGCACGCCCTTCATAAATCGAACCATCACTGAGGAAATTTCGTGCTTTCGAAAGGGAAATCCTCAAGATTGAAGGGGGATCCAAATATTCTTCATTCTTTGCCCTGGAGTTTTTTTCTACGACGAACATACACCCTGCAAATCACCGTGTTCAAATTTGGCATTTTTTCGGGCTCATTTACCATATTTAGGGGATTATGTGCATTTTCTAGGCATTTAGCGCATATAAATCCAATCCAGCTGTAGGTGCACGGGTGTGATGTGAGGGACGTGGATTGTCGTTCGATCGCGGCGCATCCAATGGTGCACACGTGCGATCCGCGTGGCTGGGGTTCCGGCCAATCATAACGCAACACACAATAGGCTCAACGCAGACTGTTTTCAGAAGCGGCAGAGATGAACTGTGTGCGCTAATGAACGAGTGAAATTGTAAGGGAAGCCAAATTTCTGTTGTCATTTGTGTTTGAGCTCTTGAATACCACCGCACTGTACGGCTGCCCGGCCCCTCCATCCTAGAGCTCTCTCCAGGCGTAGTCCATGGCACCGCAGCGCACAGTAACTGGTAAGGAAATGATGGCATCCCGCCACACTGCGTTCCTCGCCGCCTGCGACCACACACATGGTAAGGAAGCGATGCCATCTCTCTGCACCGAGTTCATCGCCGCTGGCGGCCAGACAGTTACATGGGCGGACTTTGAGGCTGCCATGGCCGAATGGGTGCTAGATCTAGAGGCGGCCAAAGCCGCACAGAAGAAGCGGAAAAGGCAGAAAGCAGTCAAGAAAAGAGAGTCTTGCCACCGCAAGAAAGAAGAGGCCACACGCCGTGGTGAGGAGAGCTTGGCGGAGATCGAAGCACGGTGGGCTGCCGCCTACAAGGCCGGGAAGGAGAACACCGGCGTCTGGCCAGCATGCCCTGATGGCAGCATGTGAGAAGTAGTTTAAGTTTGTAGTGTTAGAGCAAATTACCAGCAGTACTTTAAGTTCGTAGTATTAACGTACAATGTCGGTAAGAGCATCCTTTGAGGGCTTTGATCGTTGATTAGCATTTGTGCCTGTGTGCATTTTTTTGCGTTAATCATTAGACGATCACAAAACACACGGTTTCTATGCCGTACCCGTCTGCGTTTTTTGCGTTAATGACCCATAAGTTAGTTACCTGTGTGATATTTCCTAATAAACTAGGCGTACCATTGACCGAAAAATCAAGTACACGTGTATATTTTTTGGAGACAGGATCTGCCAACTTTCTTTTTTCTCGCACACAAGTATTTTACGCACTTCGTCTGCATTGTGTGTTTCCCCCACCCAAGTTTCAAATTTCGCACCAAAATTTTCATTAGGTGCGCGATTTTAGAATTTATTCCTCCAACCACATCCCCTTCCCCTCGGTATCCCCCCTCACTCGCGCCTCCCCCTACCAGCATCTCAAACCGCCATCGCCGCAACCACAGCTTCAACCACATCTACGTTCTGCTCGGATCCAGTCAGATAACCCACCGATCTCTATCACGTCCCGGGCCTAATTGCTTAAATGGCGCCTGCGAAACATCCTCATGCCTCCAAATCCCCCCCCCCACCAGGATCTGATGGCGGTCCATGGCACGATGGACGATGTGCGTGTTAACCCGGAGGAACACCTCGCCTCTACCGCCGACGACGACATGGTGCAGGCTCTGGCCCAGATGAAGTCCCCCAGTGACTACCCCCAGGACTTAACAGGTAAGATCTGACCAGCTAAATCTTACCAATACCACTTGCAACGGCTATGATTTGTACGGTTGATGTATTAAGCATGTTCGTGCCTTGTTTATTTCAGTACTACACACTGTGTGATGTTCAATATTACCGTGTTCAGCTCAGTTTCACCAATACCAGCAACAAACTTACAATACATGACTTAGGATATCACTAGAGATGCTGCCCATTTGCTATTTTTAGTGGATGCTAACCCTGTTGCACTTAACATGCCTGTCCATGTACTTACGCAGGGTCATAATGGCGGATGCTTTTGTTTGCCGTCGAGGTGAGCTGCATCCCATGTCTTACAGTATTTCACATTATTGTGCAATTGTAGTTTAGCTTCTACCCATTTACTAGTTGCCCGTAGGTACACATGTCAGTGGAACTGATCCACGCTTCACCTGGAGGAACAGCTCGCCTCCGCTGTCGCTGACTTTGGGCGAGCTCTGGCCAAGATGAAGTGCCCCTACAACTACCTCTCAGGACTTACCAAGTATGTACTCACCAGTTCAATCTTACCAATAACAGTTGCAATTAATGGCTATGTTCTCTATGGTCGATGTATTAAGCATGTTCTAGTAAACATGCCTAACACGTTTTTGCTACTTTTGTATAGACATCTGGGCCATTCTCTACTCTGACAACACCTTCCTTGTGATGTTTAACTATGCCAATTGCATTTTTATCAGTACCGGTTTCAATGTCTATTAAGCATGTTGCAATTAACAGTTGAATCCATTTTTAAATAGTTGCATTTCAATGGCTACAAACTTACAAAACATGAGTTAGGATGTTGTTAAGCCTGTTGCAATTAATAGTTGTATCCATTTTTTAATCTGTCCATTTGCTACTATGCTACTCTCCGCAATGAAGATATACTAGAGATGCTGCCCCATTAGCTTTTTTGGTGGATGCTAACCCTATTGTACTTAACATGCTTGTCCATGTACTTACGCAGGGTCATAACGGTGGATGCTGTTGTTTGCCATCAAGGTTAGCTGCATCCCATGTCTTACAGTATTTCACATCATTTGTGCAATTGCAGTTCAACTTCTACCATTTACTAGTTGCCTGTAGGTACACATGTCAGTGGCACTGATCCATGCTTCGACCTGGAGGAACAGCTCGCCTTGGCCGCCGCTGACTTTGGGCGGGCTCTGGCCAAGATGAAGTGCCCCAACAACTACCTCTCAGGACTTACCAAGTATGTACCCATCAGTTCAATCTTACCAATACCAGTTGTAATTAATGACTATGTTTTGTACTGTCAATGTATTAAGCATGTTGTAGTAAACATGCCTAACACGTTTGAGCTATTTTCCCTACCTTTTTATAGACAACTGGGCCATTATCTGCTCTGGCAGCACCTTCCCTGTGATGTTTAACTCTGCCAATTGCATTTTTATCAGTACTAGTTTCAATGGCCATTAAGCCTGTTGCAATTAACAGTTGTATCCATTTTTAAAGAGTTGTATTTCAATGGCTACAAACTTACAAAACATGAATTAGGATGTTGTTAAGCCTGTTGGAATTAACAGTTGTATCCATTTTTTAATCTGTCTTTTTGCTATCGTGCTACTCTTTCGAAATGAAGATATCACTACAGAAGCTGTCGTTTTATTACCATTTTGCTACTTTTGGTGGATGTTAACCCTGTTGTAGTTAACATTGGCTTTCCATGTACATACACATGGCTACAATGGGCGATGCTATTGTTTGCCATCGAGGTTAGCTGCATCCCATGTCTTATACACCATCTATTCCTAAATATAAGTATTTTTAGAGATTCCAATATAGACTACATAAGGAGCAAAATGAGTGAATCTAGATTCTAATCTAAACTATATATATAATTCTATATACATCCATACGTAGTTCATATTGAAATCTCAAAAAAAATACTTGTACTTAGGAACATAGGTAGTTGTATTTTACATCATTTGTGCAATCTCAGTTTAGCTTCTAACATTTACTAGTTGCTTGTAGGTACATATATGAGGGGTACTGAACCACGCTTTGATCCCTTTTGCGTATGGGGCAATGAGATATTCATGAACAAGCGTCAAGTGAGGAAACTAAGAAAGATTGTTAGGCGAAAGAAACGGGTGATTGGAATTAAGCTCTTTATTTACACTTTGTCGAAGACAATAGTGAACTTTAGGATGGTAAGTAATGTGTTGCATTTTCCCCCTGCCAACAACAAGTTACTCTATTAGACCTCAGTATCTAATATTTTTCTCTTTTCAGTGGTTTTCGAAGCTATTTTCCAGTGATTACCTTGCAAACTACATGACCGGAGTGGAGGCAACTAAGGTTAAAGTATATAATTCATGCTACAATGATAATGCTCTAGAAGTCTTCCTGCAGGCGGTGAAGGATGGGCGGGCGATCTTCACAAGGGGTTGGACAAAAATGGTTCGTGCCTATGGCATGCAGGAAGGCACATTATGGGCATTCCACTTCTTCAACACCGTCGGCAGTCAAAATGATTTACACTTGTCTCTTCACCTTTACCGCCTTTAAATACTGTGGTTCATCATAGTTAATTGCTGCCTAATCCTGTAATTACTGAATATATTATATTGGAAATTTTATTTATGGATTCGTTGTTGAACCATTGTGCTGAGAATTTGAATTGCACGTTTCGTATTTCAAAATTTCCAATTAGAATAATAAATTACAGGCAAAAATAAAAATAGAACAGACGGTCATGGACCTTTGCAAACGGTTCTAGCAGTAAAAGCGCTTGCGATGGATAGCCCAATGCCACACAGTTTTCTACATCAAGTCGTGTGTGATGTAGTTAATGAAAGCAAACCGTTAACCAAGGCAGAGCATGTGTGATAGTTACACCTTTCACACACGAGTGTATACATAAAACTGTGTGGGGTGTACATCCGAATAGAAACGTTTTCCCTGGATTGACTGTGTGGGATGTACATAAGAACGGAAAGTATTCCTTGGATTGACTATGTGCGATATACATATGAACGGAAATGATTTTCTGGGATTCACCGTGTGGGACGTACATACCTACGGAAATGATTTCTGGGATTTACCGTGTGGGATGTACATACCTACGGAAATGATTTCTAGGATTCACCGTGTGGGATGTACATACCTACGGAAATGATTGGGTTTCGATGCCTCGCCCGATCGCACACGTCCCCAGCCTGGTCCCAGGAGGGCCTATCCCTGACAATTTCTGGGTCATGTGGGAAGGACACCCTATCTCACACACTCATTTGGCGACAGTTCCAAATGTCATCGCGGAAAGGGGTAAAAAACCGTTTATTTAGGACCGACACACACCAGTGCCCCTTCCTTCAAAGGGGGCTGCTCACCTGATCCCGGAGTCGTGTGGGTCTCCAGAATGACATTCGGTTGGGGGCCGGAGTGGGCTTGGCCCTCGTCGCCAGTCTCCATGGGGGTTAGTTCCCCCATGTTCTCGGCATCAGAGGTATTACCCTCTGGCGCCACATTGACAGCTTCCCGCACCTTTCCATGGCCCGGAAGGGTCCCTCGGAACAACACTTCGGTGTTGTCCATAGCAGTGGGTGGGGAGGCCGGCGGAGGTGACTCGCTCTCCATCATGTTCGAGCCTAGAGAATTCCCAAAAGACGATGATCGCTAGGGGAGATTGTGGGCCGGACTACAATACATGATTCTGTGTGTTAGGATCACAAGGCATAAAGCCGGATATATACATTATCCTTAAATACTTACGATTCAGCCGAAGGCCTCGGCCTGGGGTTCCATTCGAGGACGCCTTCGACGTCCGATTCTGAATCATCTGAGTAGTTTCCCCTTCTTAGACGCTTCCGCCTCTAGATCCGCGGAAGCCCCCCTTTTCTTCTTTCTCCCCTTAGGGGGAGAATTATTCTCCTCCACTTCCTCCTCGTCTTCATCGTGTGAGGAGAGAGCTTCGGTATCTTCGGATGTGATGTCCGAAGTACCTTTGCGGCGAAGGCCACTTCGGACCTCCTTGCCCTTCCTCTTAGCCTTCTTTTCTGGCGCCTGGTACGGCGCCGAAACCAGCATCTTCGTCAGAAGAGGAATAGCTGGGTCTTCGGGCAGGGGAGCCGGACAGCTGATCCGCTCCGCCTTCTTCGTACAACCCTGGGGGACAAGGGGAAGGTTTAAACTTACTCTTTGGATCCACAAATCAAGGATATGATTAGAAATCTGAAAAACTTACTAGAGTGGCTGGATGAGCGCAGTCGTGGACGAGGTCTTCTATCGTTGGTGGCCACGTCTTTTGGGTCTTAAAAAGCATCTTCCATATATCTTCACGCTTCGTGCCGAAGAACCGCTGCAAGGTCCAAGGACTTGCTGGATCAAACTCCCACATATGGAGAGTCCCGTGTTGGAAGGGGAGAATCCGGCGAAACAACATCACCCTGATCACGCTGGCAAGGCTGGTGTTATTCTCCACCATGCTCTTGATGTGCTTTTGTAGCGTCATCACCTCGTCGGAAGACGCCCAATCTAGGCCCTTCTTGAGCCATGATGTGAGCCGCATTGGTGGACCGGTTTTGAACTCGGGAGTGGTGGGCCATGTGGCTTCACGAGGTTCCGGAACGTAGAACCACTCCTATTTCCACCCCTTCACGGTCTCTATGAAGGACCCCTTGGGCCAGGTGACGTTAGGGAGCTTGCTCACAATGGCACCACTTGAAAGTGCAACTATCCCTAGGTGGTTTTGGTAATTCATAACAACATATAGCTCATTGAGCTAATGGTATTCCAAGATGATTACTTCAGGAAAGCTCAATGATTGGCATGGCATGGATGTGAAAGTGGAACCTTCAAAATGCTAAGGACAAAGGATTGGCTCAAGCTCAAAAGCTCAAGACTCTTCATTTTATATTTTAGTGATCCAAGATCACATTGAGTCTTTAGGAAAAGCCAATACTATTAAGGAGGGATGAGGTGTTGCTTAATGAGCCTCTTGCTTCATGTGCTTAGTGATATGCTCCAAAACCCTCAACTACTTTCCCATATCCACATATGACCTAAACCCTAAGCCAAACTCGGTCCTACCGATTCTTCCTATCCGGCGCCACCGAGTTTCACTTGTCATTAGCCACTGCCAAACCCTAGCAATTCGGTTCTACCGATAAGGATCTCGGTCTCACCGAGATGGGGTTGCAAACTCTTTGTTTCCCTTTCGTAACTTTTCGGTCTCACCGAAAGAGCGAATCGGTCCCACCAAGATTGCAATGTAACTCAGTGTTTCCCCTTTGTAACTTTTCGGTCTCACCGAGTTCCACTCGGTCTCACCGAAAGAGCAAATCGGTCCCACCGAGTTTGCCTGACCAACTCTCTGGTTAGCTAATTACCAAATTCGATCTCACCGAGTTTGTGTAATCGGTCTCACCGAGATTACGTTATGCCCAAACCCTAACCATATCGGTCCTACCGAGTTGCATGTCAGTCCCACCGAAAATCACTAACGGTCACTTGGTTTACATTTTCGGTCCGACCGAGCTTATTGATTCGGTCCCACCGAGATTGGAAAACTGTGTAACGGTTGGATTTTGTGTGGAGGCTATATATACCCATCCACCTCCTTCTCATTCGAAGAGAGAGCCATCAGAACACACACACCATTCCAACTCATATGTTCTGAGAGAGAACCACCTACTCATGTGTTGAGACCAAGATATTCCATTCCTACCATATGAATCTTGATCTCTAGCCTTCCCAAGTTGCTTTCCACTCAAACCTTCTTTCCACCAAATCCAAATCCTATGAGAGAGAGTTGAGTGTTGGGGAGACTATCATTTGAAGCACAAGAGCAGGGAGTTCATTACCTACACACCATTTGTTACTTCTTGGAGAGTGGTGTCTCCTAGATTGGCTAGGTGTCACTTGGGAGCCTCCGACAAGATTGTGGAGTTGAACCAAGGAGTTTGTAAGGGCAAGGAGATCGCCTACTTCGTGAAGATCTACCGCTAGTGAGGCAAGTCCTGTGTGGGCGATGGCCATGGTGGGATAGACAAGGTTGCTTCTTCGTGGACCCTTTGTGGGTGGTTGCTTCTTCGTGGACCCTTCGTGGGAGGAGCCCTGTGTGGACTCGCGCAACCGTTACCCTTGGGTGGAGCCCTGTGTGGACTCGCGCAACCGTTACCCTTTGTGGGTTGAAGTCTCCATCAACGTGGATGTAGGATAGCACCACCTATCCGAACCACGGGAAAAACATCCGTGTCTCCAATTGCGTTTGAATTCTCCAAACCCTTCCCTTTACATTCTTGCAAGTTGCATGCTTTACTTTCCGCTGCCTATATACTCTTTGCATGCTTGCTTAAATTATGTGATGATTGCTTGACTTGTCCTAAAATAGCTAAAATCTGTCAAGAACTAAAATTGGGAAAAGGTTAAGTTTTTATTTGGTCAAGTAGTCTAATCACCCCCCCTCTAGACATACTTTCGATCCTACAAGTGGTATCAGAGCTTTGGTCTCCATTTGCTTGATCTCCATAGCTTTTGGTGGTCATAGCCTTGGTTTCACAACCTAGGAGAGTATGGCGTCTAGCGAGGGAAATTATCACCGTAGAGGTCCTTACTTTGATGTACTAATTTTGCTAGTTGGAAGCATAAAATGAAAATGCATATTCTTAGACATAACCCCGCCATTTGGGCTATTGTGTGTGTTGGTTTGTAAGGTGACTTCTTTGATGGGAGAGAACCGAACCGTGAAGCTACCGCGGATGAGTTGAAGATGTTGCAATACAATGCTCAAGCTTGTGATATTCTCTTCAACGGATTGTGCCCCGAAGAATTCAACAAAATCAGCCGCCTTGAGAATGCAAAGGAAATTTCAGACACTTTGATTGATATGCACGAAGGTACCAACTCTGTCAAGGAATCCAAGTTGGATGTGCTTCAAAGCCAACTTGACAAGTTCAAGATGAAGGATGGTGAAGGTGTCGCCGAAATGTACTCTAGGCTTGCTCTCATCACAAATGAGATTGCCGGCTTAGGAAGTGAAGAGATGACCGATAGATTCATCATCAAGAAGATTCTAAGAGCCTTGGATAGAAAATATGATACCGTGTGCACATTGATCCAAATGATGCCCAATTACAAAGATCTCAAGCCAACGGAGGTGATTGTAAGAATTGTTGCTCATGAGATGTCACTTAAGGATAAAGAGGAACTTCACAACAAATCAAGTGGTGCCTATAAAGCCTCATGTGAAGCCCCTACATCATCAAGTGAGAAACAAGACTTCAATGAAGAATTGAGCTTAATGGTGAAGAACTTCAACAAGTTCTACAAGAGTAGAAGCAAAGATAGAAGCTCCAAGTCAAGGTCCTACAATGACAAAAGATCTTCTAGTCGAGAGCGAAACTGCTACAATTGTGGAAGACCCGGACACTATTCCAATGAGTGTACGGCTCCCTACAAGAGAAGAGAAGATTCTCCAAAAAGAAGAAGCAAAGGATCACCACCAAGAGAGAGAAGGAGTAGAGATGATCGTTATGAACGAAGATACTCACGGAGAAGCAAGGATTCGGAAAGGAAGGAAAAATCATCAAGAAGCTCACAAGACGAAGACATCAAGCTCATGTTGGTGAATGGGTATCCGGCTCCGACTCCGACAGCCACTCCGAGAGAAGTTATCACTCCGACTCCGAAGATACTCAAGATGAAGGTGTTGCCGGTCTAGCACTTGTGTCAACCAACTCCTACGACATATTTGACTCACCAAATGAAGGAATTGGAAGATGCTTCATGGCCAAAGGTCCTAAGGTAACACACCCCGAGTATGTTGATTTCAATAGTGATGAAGATGACTTGTTAGGTGATGATTTGCTTGTTGACAACTCTAGTGATGAATACTATGATGAAATGTCAATTAAACATGCTAATCAAGATAAAACGAATGACAATGATAAGGAGAAAATTGAGGCCCTAACTAAAGAGCTAAACACTCTTAAGTTAGCTCATGAAACCATCTTCGAAGATCATCAAGAACTTTTAAGAGCTCATGAGAAATTACGCTTTGAAAAGCTCAATCTTGAGCAAGAGCATGAGTTCTTAAAAGCAATCAATGATGATCTCCGCAAGAAAAGTTCTTCTTACATTGCCAAGCATTTTCTCTTATCCACTTACATGCCTTAAGTCAAGTCTAACAAGAAAGATTCTTCCTCCAGTAGTAACAATGATCATGCTAAATCAAATATTGTTACTTCTAGTAGCTCTCTTGATTCCACTAATGATTCTCTTAGCCAAGTTACACTTGAGCAAGAAAATAGTTTATTGAAGGGAATTATAGAGAAAGGAGTGTACAAAAGCCTTGCCGGGAGTAAGCAATTCGAGGAAATTGTGCGCAAGCAAGGAATGCACCAGAAGAATCAAGGTGTTGGTTTTGAGCGAAAGTTCAATGCCAATGGAGTTGAGTGGGAAGAAGATCAATACCCCAAGACAAAGTTTGTCCCTCAACAAGAGAAGTATACTTCTTTCAAGGGGACACAAGCTCAAGATGATCTTCCACCACAAGACTACAAGCAAAAAGGCAAGGACAAGCTTCAAGAGGAAATTGATGCATTTGAAGAAGCTCCAAAGACCTTAGTCAAGTGGATTCCCAAGACTACTTCAAGCTCCACTTCATCAAGTACGACTACAACTCCAAGGATTCCCATCAAGATGATGTGGATCCAAAAGAAGAAGAACTAGAGAGTTCTTGAGGGTGACTCCGCCAACATACTTCACTCTTATCATTTTGGCAAGAACAAGTGCAATCAACTTCCACATCTTGCACTAGTTCAAGGAGTCACAAACCCTCTTGTTGGTAAGACAAGGGACAAGGTAACCTAAAAGTTTTCATGGACATCATCTTTTGTGTGCATCACTCTATGTCTATGGATATCCTTGTTTGTTCCTTGTGGGACTAACCCATGTAGGTATTGAAAGTGCAATTCACTCAAATGGATAGCTCCAAGAGATCTACATCAACATTGAGCATCCACATCTTCAATATCTACATGAAGTCATCATCGACAAAACCCAAGGTTAGTTCATCCCTCTTAGGGGGGATATCACATCTAGGGGGAGCTTTACTCTAAGACTTGAGCTAAAGCAACTCTAAAGATGTGAACACAACAATGCTTTATGTAAAAGTGGTAACCCCACTTGAGCTTAAACGATGAGTATGACCTATGATCAAGTGATCTCACTTGACTCCTAAGTAAATATACTCATATATAGATGACCTAGTCATCGCAAATTGCTTGATAGATGCTAGAATTGGTTGTGCATGCCTTGTCACATATTTCATTTGCCATCTTATTGTGTGAGCATGCTGGTTGCATATTTTACTCATTCGAGGACATCCACTTGTTGTTTTGATTGTTTGGTTTTATCTTCTTTTGCCAAGTGGATGGACAAGAATGCCTAAGAACCTCCTCTAGCTATCTATGCTCTTCTCGTCTCAAACTCTATTCATGCTGCATCACAAAATTTGATCAAGTCAGATTCGAACCACTCTGTGTGAGGAGCGCTCGGAGTCCCCGATTCGTCATAGACTTAAACTTCCAAAACCTCTTTATGATTCTCGGTCTGACCGATACTCCACTTCGGTCCTACCGAGATCATTGAGTTGATCTAGGTTTTCGATCTCGGTGTAACCGATTTGAACCTTTCGGTCACACCGAGTTTCAGTAACTGCACGCAGTTATGAATCTCGGTGCCACCGAGTCGTTCCACTCGGTCACACTGACAGGGTCGGGCTATATATAGTCACGGGCAAAATTTGGAAATTTCTCCGAACCTCTTCGCCCGCGCGATAGCCTGCTCTGCCCTCGTGGTCTCCGGATCGTCTTCTCGCCGCCAGCCACCTCCAGTCGCTGGTCTCCGTCGCCGTCAACGGGAATTCTTCCCCGCCATTGCCGCCGTAGCAAGTCCCCGCCGAACTAGGGTATGGACTTGATCTTTGTGCTATTCCTCAATATGATTCCTAGCACATTGTGATCATATTGATTCTAGCCACATTTGATAAACTTCTATCCAGTCAAAACGCCCGTAGATTAGGTTTGATTCAAAAATTCTAGGTTTAGGTTTCCGCCGAAACCATCTCGGACCCACCGAGTTGAAAAACTCGGTCCCACCGATTTGGCTTATGCCATTGCACAAGTGAGACTCGGTCTGACCGAGAATTACTTATCGGTGTGACCGATTTTGGAACTCTGTGAAACCCTAGCAGTCTCGGTGCCACCGAACTGTGACTCGGTCCTACCGAGTTCACTAGTTTAGGTTCCAAAACTTCTTCGGTATCACCCGAGTTTGAAAATCGGTAGATCCGAGATGATTTCAGTGGGAAACTAAAACTAAGTTTTTGGATCATTCTTTTGCAAAAATCTCTGCATTTTGTGATGCTCATCCTTTTCTATCTCATCTATAATCTATTCACAGGGTCAGAAATCAGAGTGTAGCATGTCTGATCAAAGTGATAGCCAAAATATGTCAGAGCAGCAAGTGGTGATGAGTGAGGGCACTAGTCCCTCCAGTTCATCTGATGAAGGCAGCAGGAGCACTCCTAGCAATTTGCCAAAGGCTGCCAGGAGACAGAGGAAGAAGAGGACTTCAGATTCCGAAGATGAAGACTATGTGGTCGAGGAAGAGGCCACTTCCAAGAGAGTTGAGCCAGCTCAAGGCACTAAGCCAGGCCTGAAAATCAAAAGGCCAGCAGGCAGGCAACCAATGTCAAAGGCCAGAATGTCAACTGAGAAGCCCATAGAGCCAGTTGCAGCTGAGAGCAAGAAAAGAAAGGAAAGAGTGAAGAAGACTGTGGCTAGAGTGCTTGGCAAAGCTTCCATCATGGAAGAGGAAGAAGAAGAAGAAGTAGCTGCACCAGCACCCAAGGCACCCAAGCTAATGGGAGATGCCATAAAATCAGGGGGAGCTGCTTCCAAGGCCAAGCCAGCTCCAAAGCCAAAGCCAAAGAGGAACACAAGAAGCATCCCTGCAGCTGAGAAGAACAAGGCCCCAGTGCCTGAGACTGTTGCTGAAGAAGAGGAAGAGAATGTCCTAAGGAAGCTAAAGCCCAAGATCCCAGACCACAACGATGCTCATCCTGTGGCTGAGGACATGAAGCTCAGGAGAGATTCAGGACTGAGGAAGTGGAGAGAAGCAGACCCATATGCTTCAAGGAGAAGGACTTCCGTGGACTACAGGTTTCACACCAAGGAGCAGCAGGATTTTTTTATGAGACAGTGCTGCTAGATAAGAAGCCCATTGTCTGTGATATGCGATGGGTTGATTGGACATACATCAAGGACAATGAGGAGCACTATCCTGGAGTGCAAGACAGCTTCATAGCTTGTGGAGTAGCTGACTTTGTTGGGCAAAAGCTCACAAAGTGGAACGAGGAACTCATCATGCAGTTCTACTCCACAGCACATTTCTATCCAGATGGGAGGATCACATGGATGTCTGAGGGTACAAGGTACCAATCCACAGTTGCTGAGTGGGCACAGATCATTAATGCCCCAGAGGAGCAAGATGATGACTTGGATATCTATACCAAAAAGAAGATGGACCACAACTCAATGTCAAATATGTACAAGGAGATCCCAAATGAAGCACTTGATACCTTCAAGTTTGGCTCAGTACATTACCTTCTGTCAGGGCTCCCGACGATCAATTGGATACTAAGGCACACCTTACTGCCCAAGTCTGGAGATCACAAGATGATTAGAGGCCATGCTATCAACTTTCTACATGTGTTTGATGTGCCTCAGAAGTTCAAGGTGATGAGCCTCATAGTGGAAACAATCAAGAGGACTGCAGCAGACCAGAAGAGGAGCTGCGGATATGCCCCTCAGATTCAGGAGCTCATCAACTCCAAGATGGGCACGGGCATATATTTATTGGACAAGGAACATTTTCCCATCCGTCCAGATTTTGAGAACAATGAAGTTGTGATGACTGAGAACGAGCCATCGTCTGCACAAGCTTACGCAAAGAAGGAGAAGGCGAGGAAGGAGAAAGCTGCCAAGATGCCAACTCAAGAGGAGGCATCTCAGTATTTCTTGAAGACTAAACAAGAGCAGCTTGGTTACTTGATTGCATCCACGCTGAGGATTGAGCAAAGTCTGGCCACCCTCACTCAAAATCAGCAGAGCCTAGAGAGAATCATGGAACAGAAGTTCTATGAATTGGATGTCAAAGTAACGGAAGTTCAGTCTGCAGTGGAGCAGCTCCAAGAGGACATGCAGGAGAGGAGTGGCAGGACTACTACTCATGCCTTTGCCAGAGTGCCAAGAGGTCCGAGGTCGTCTGCCGTGCCAGTTGCTGACACAAGAGCCACCACCTCAGCACCAGCCACAGCCTCAGTTCCACCAGCTCCAGGATCTACTTCAGCTCCAACTCCAGCGTCTACTTCCGCATCTACCGAAGCCTTCGTCCTTGGAGTGATCCGGACTCCACCACCACCTGAAGATCAAGCCTGAGCGTCGATCTAGTGCTATGCATTTTCTAGGAACTTTTTGGTAACTTGTTGCCAAAGGGGGAGAAGATGTATAGATCATAGGCTTCGAGAGAGAGAGTGTGTTGCTTTTCTCTCTTGCTTTATTTTGGTGGTTTTTTGAACTTGTTTGCTTTTGAGTGCTTGAGATACTATATTTGTGAGACATTGATGATCATGTGTTTGATCATAAGCTACACTTAATGCTTGCTTAATGCTATTATCTTATCCATCTTATGTGATCATTCATTATTCTTGGTGATGAGTGCATGTATTTCATTCTTATCATTTTAAGCGCTCCACCAAGATGTATGTGACATGGAAGAGTAACCCATGACTCTAACTCTTTGTGCATTTGCAGTCCAAAGCAAATTTTAAATATGCACAAATTTAGGGGGAGCTCTTACTTATCACATACTTCTCAAAGCAACGATATATTTCATGTTTATTATCATTTGTCGAAGCTTTGATCTATATGTTGTCATCAATTACCAAAAAGGGGGAGATTGAAAGTGCAACTATCCCTAGGTGGTTTTGGTAATTCATAACAACATATAGCTCATTGAGCTAATGCTATTCCAAGATGATTATTTCAGGAAAGCTCAATGATTGGCATGGCATGGATGTGAAAGTGGAACCCTCAAAATGCTAAGGACAAAGGATTGGCTCAAGCTCAAAAGCTCAAGACTCTTCATTTTATATTTTAGTGATCCAAGATCACATTGAGTCTTTAGGAAAAGCCAATACTATTAAGGAGGGATGTGGTGTTGCTTAATGAGCCTCTTGCTTCATGTGCTTAGTGATATGCTCCAAAACCCTCACTTACTTTCCCATATCCACATATGACCTAAACCCTAAGCCAAACTCGGTCCTACCGATTCTTCCTATCCGGCCCCACCGAGTTTCACTTGTCATTAGCCACTGCCAAACCCTAGCAATTCGGTTCTACCGATAAGGATCTCGGTCTCACCGAGATGGGGTTGCAAACTCTCTGTTTCCCTTTCGTAACTTTTCGGTCTCACCGAAAGAGCGAATCGGTCCCACCGAGATTGCAATGTAAACTCAGTGTTTCCCCTTTGTAACTTTTCGGTCTCACCGAGTTCCACTCGGTCTCACCGAAAGAGCAAATCAGTCCCACCGAGTTTGCCTGACCAACTCTCTGGTTAGCTAATTACCAAATTCGGTCTCACCGAGTTTGTGTAATCGGTCTCACCGAGATTACGTTATGCCCAAACCCTAACCATATCGGTCCTACCGAGTTGCATGTCAGTCCCACCGAAAATCACTAATGGTCACTAGGTTTACATTTTTGGTCCGACCGAGCTTATTGATTCGGTCCCACCGAGATTGGAAAACTGTGTAACGGTTGGATTTTGTGTGGAGGCTATATATACCCCTCCACCTCCTTCTCATTCGAAGAGAGAGCCATCAGAACACACACACCATTCCAACTCATATGTTCTGAGAGAGAACCACCTACTCATGTGTTGAGACCAAGATATTCCATTCCTACCATATGAATCTTGATCTCTAGCCTTCCCAAGTTGCTTTCCACTCAAACCTTCTTTCCACCAAATCCAAATCCTATGAGAGAGAGTTGTGTGTTGGGGAGACTATCATTTGAAGCACAAGAGCAAGGAGTTCATTACCTACACACCATTTGTTACTTCTTGGAGAGTGGTGTCTCCTAGATTGGCTAGGTGTCACTTGGGAGCCTCCGACAAGATTGTGGAGTTGAACCAAGGAGTTTGTAAGGGCAAGGAGATCGCCTACTTTGTGAAGATCTACCGCTAGTGAGGCAAGTCCTGTGTGGGCGATGGCCATGGTGGGATAGACAAGGTTGCTTCTTCATGGACCCTTTGTGGGTGGTTGCTTCTTCGTGGACCCTTCGTGGGTGGAGCCCTGTGTGGACTCGTGCAACCGTTACCCTTGGGTGGAGCCCTGTGTGGACTCGCGCAACCGTTACCCTTCGTGGGTTGAAGTCTCCATCAACGTGGATGTAGGATAGCACCACCTATCCGAACCACGGGAAAAACATCTGTGTCTCCAATTGCGTTTGAATTCTCCAAACCCTTCCCTTTACATTCTTGCAAGTTGCATGCTTTACTTTCCGCTGCCTATATACTCTTTGCATGCTTGCTTAAATTATGTGATGATTGTTTGACTTGTCCTAAAATAGCTAAAATCTGTCAAGGACTAAAATTGGGAAAAGGTTAAGTTTTTATTTGGTCAAGTAGTCTAATCACCCCCCTCTAGACATACTTTCGATCCTACACCGCTGCACTCCACGTGTTGACCCTCGACCACCTTCGTGTAATGTCCACGATGAGGTTGTATCTCCCATGTGTCGAGGCACGACTTAGAGGCATAACCGCATTGTGGTTTTGTCGCAAGAAGGGTCATCTTCACACAATCCCTTGTAATGACCAAGAAAGGGATAAGTAGAGTTGGCTTACAATCTCCATGTCGCACAATGCTCATAAATAACATACATCATTCAGAGTACACTCATAGTCCGAGTACGGACAACCAAATGAAAAGAAGATAAACCCCAAATGCTAGATCCCCGATCGTGCCAACTGGGCACCACTATTGATCATCAGGAAAAGACACATAGTAATGACCAAGGTCCTCGTCGAACTCCCACTTGAGTTTGGTAGCATCACCTGCACTGGTATCATAGGCACCTACAACTATTTTGGTAGTATCTGTGAGTCACGAGGACTCGGCAATCTCAAAACCCGCGAGATCAAGACTATTTAAGCTTATTGGTAGGTTGTGGTAGTGAGTGGAGTTGCAGCAAGCGCTAAGCAAATGTGGTGGCCAACATACACAAATAAGATTAAGATGAGAAGCTACGCAACGGTCGAAAGACTAGAAGCGACCAAGAAGTGATCCTGAACTACTTACGCTCAAACATAACCCAACCGTGTTCACTTCCCGGACACCGCCAAAAAGATACCATCACGGCTACACACGCGGTTGATGCATTTTAATTAAGTCAAGTGTCAAGTTATCTACAACCGAATATTAACAAATTCCCATCTGCCACATAACCGTGAGCATGGCTCTCGAAAGTTAAAACCCTACAGGGGTGTCCCAACTTAGCCCATCACAAGCTCTCAAGATAAACGAAGGATATTCCTTCTCCCGGAAAGACCTGATCAGTCTCGGAATCCCGGATACAAGACATTTTGACAATGGTAAAACAAGTCTAGCAAGACCTCACGATGCACCGACCTAGCCTGATAGGAGGTGCGCGGTCTCGTTCTCAAGGTACACCGAATGGGTCAGCCTACAGGTATATACCAAATACCTCGATTTTCCCCGAGGCAGCCCTGCAGTCTTCCCGGTTTGGACCAACACTCATGAGGAGCACTGGCCTGGTTTGTTGATTAAGTCCACGGGGGTCGGCAAGTCCCTATGCAAGTTTTAGTTGTTATTAGGCCAATTTTAAAACCAACGTTGGGCCTTGCTGGAGGAGTTTTATTCAAAGCGAACTGTCAAGGGGGTCCCATAACCCCAATCGTGTAAGGAACACAAAAATCAAGGAACATAACTCTGGTATGAAGGAAACTAAGGCGGCAAGACTGGAAAAAACACCAAGCAAAAGGCTAAGCCTTCCACCCTTTACCAAGTATATAGATGCATTAATTAAATAAGAGATATTGTGATATCCCAACATATCCATGTTCCAACATGGAACAACCTGCAAGGCACCTGCAAATAGCAATGCTATAAGAGGGGCTGAATAAAAGCAGTAACTTAGCCAAACAACGGTTTGCTAGGAAGGTGGGTTAGATGCTTCACATGGCAATATGGGAGGCATGATAAAGAAGTGGTAGGTAGAGCGACATAGCGATAAAACGAACAACTAGCAAGCAACGATAGAAGTGATATCGAGGGTAATGGTCATCTTGCCTGTAAAGTTCTTAGAGTTGTCGAAATCTTGCTCCTCGTTAGCGTATTCAACAGGTTCCTCATTCACGATCTCGTCTCCTGGCTCTACCCAAAGCAAGAACACAAGCAACGGAACAACAATCAATCACGGTGCAATGCACAAGCAACATGATGCAAGACATGGCATGGAATGCAAGATATGATGTGCAATGCATATGAGAGCTCCGGAAGGGAAAGGATGATCAAGGCATCAACTTGGCAAACCAAGCATGCCGCTGGAAAGATGGGGTGATTTCGGTCGAAATCAATATAAGGATCACCGGAACCGGATGCACGATTTGCAAATGACAAGCAAAACAAGAATGATGCAAAACTGCGCTTAACAGCATCATAGCACTTTAGATGCAACACGAAAGTATGCTACAACAATCCAACATAGCAACAAAGCACATGACATTAAAGTACACATGAAGCTCTCAAATCATGAACACTGAGCTCCTGCTAGAACTCACTAGAAGAAACTTAAAATAGCATGGCAAAAATGCAAATGATGTCAGCTTCACAGACTTGGTAAAAATACTAAACATGTCAAAACAGCATCAGGTAGCAATGTTTAGAGCTAGCAAACGACATTCTACAGGAGCATATCATGGCAAAAAAGGCATAGAATGCTAGTAGTAAAGACATAGAACAAAGCTCCCTTAATGAACTTTAACAAAAAAAATGCATGGAAAATATGGTAGCACCCATGCAAACATATAAAGTTATATGAACAATTTCATACTTCGAAGAAAAACAGAGCATGGCAGAGACAGATTCATGATAGCGACTTGACAAGCTCATTCCACTCACCACAATGCATTTAATGAAATAAAAAGGTAACCAACATGAAGTAGACATATTCATGAATCTAAGCATGGCAAGAGGAAGTTCAAAGGGTACATGTATCACTAGCAAAACACATGGAAAAACTGAACATCAAGTTAACAATCTGCCAGGAACAATATTTAGCAAAAGTAGAGCATGATAATGATAAGCTAGAGTACTCCATAATTACAAACAGAGGCATGAATGGATAGAGCAATATCATATCTTCAAGACACTCTTACTGGACTATCTCAAAATGTGCAAGTATCTCATGGTAGCAACAAGTTTACATAGCATCAAAATGTGACAGGAAAAGGACTTAGCAAAATCACCAACTGTCTGAAATCAGCAACATCACATAGTCTACTTTGCATGCTTGTACTAGTCACCACATAGTTCACAAAAATACACGACTTGCACCTTTGTAAAGATAACATGATGGAGCTCATAAAACATGTAGACATCATGCTCATAGGATGCACAAACAAAATGTAACGAAAATGACAAACCATCAAGTTCTGTTAAATTCCAGCAGACAACATCATATAGCACTTTTGCAACGAATATCAGGGCATTAATATGGACAGTAACATGCATGCAAATGACACTAATGTGAAGAGCATCATGAGACAAACATTTTGATATATCATATGCACAAATCGGAGCCACGGGCATGGAGATATGGCATGTCAAAGTAGGGCACAAAATGTTGGGGATTTCGGGACTTAGAAGAATTCAACCTCTTCGGATCTAGGGTTCTGGGCACGGGTTACGAGGAACATCGGAGAGCTCGCAGGAGATGGGCCGGCGAGGTCGCAGAGGAAGGACTTCGGCGAGGTGGTGTCGGATCCGGTCGCTCCTCGACCGGATCTGGCCGGAGCGGGTGTGGGTGCGGCGGCGCGGCCGGTGGAGGTCTCGGGCGCGGGCGACACGAGGAGGAGGTAGCGACGGCAACCGGACGGTGGGCGGCGGTGGTGGAGCTCGACGGTGGCGGAGGCGGGCTTCGGGCGGTGGCGGGAGGCAGCCGGCGGAGTCTCGGGGCGGCGCGCGTGGGAGGAGCTGGGCAGCGGCGCGCGGGCAGGGGGCGGATCTGGGCCCGCGGCGGCGCGCGATGGCCGGGCCACGTGGTGTCGCGTGATTGGATCGGGCGGCGCAGCGGACGTGTCCGGCGCCGGGCGGACGTGTCCGGTGCGCGAAGGAAGGGGAAGACTAGGGTTTCGTCCGCAAATTTCGGGGTGGGTGCATATTTATAGGTAGGGGGAGCTAGGAGAGTCCATATGAGGTGCGGTTTTCGCTGACACGATTGTGATCCAATGACGGAGAGCATGGAGAGGGTTTAGCTTGGCTAGTGGGCTGTTTTGGAGGGTTGTTGGACTGCAACAAGAGAGGGGCTTTTACGGTTACCCGGTTTACCGTTGGGGCATCAAACAACCTCCAAATGGAGCGAAATTTGACATGCGGCCTACCGGTGATGTACCAAGGCCACTCGACAAATCTCGACCCGTTCCGAGGAGGTTTATCTCCCACTCACGAAACGAGATTTGAGGGGTGCAACGGGTGCATGTGAGAGTGTCGGATTGCATGGGAGATGCAGTCGCATCGTGGGCGTTACACTTCGCATTCACATTGAAGACCTTGAGCCATAGGCCAAAGTGGGGGGGATGCGGAGGAACGCCTCGCACACGAGAATGAATGCCGAGATGTTGAGGAATGAATTTGGGGATAGATCATGGAAATCTAGCCCGTAATAGAACATGAGTCCGCGGACGAAAGGGTGGGGAGGAAACCCTAGCCCGCGAAGGAAGTGGGGGATGAATACTACCCTCTCATTGGGCTCTGGTGTGGGAATGATCTGCTTTTTAGTAGGGAGCTGGTGGGTGATTTCCTTGGCTAAATACCCCACAGCTACCTCTTGAGCACTGCGTTGGTTTTCCCTTGAAGAGGAAAGGGTGATGCAGCAAAGTAGCGTAAGTATTTCCCTCAGTTTTTGAGAACCAAGGTATCAATCCAGTAGGAGGCCACGCGCGAGTCCCTCGCACCTACACAAACAAATAAATCCTCTCAACCAACGCAATAAAGGGGTTGTCAATCCCTTCACAGTCACTTACGAAAGTGAGATCTGATAGATATGATAAGATAATATTTTTGGTATTATTATGATAAAGATGCAAAGTAAAGAAAGCAAAGTAAACGGAAAAGGAAATAGCTTGTAGATGGAAGATTAATATAATGGAAAATAGACCCGGGGGCCATAGGTTTCATTAGTGGATTCTCTCGAGAGCATAAGTATTACGGCGGGTAAACAAATTACTGCTGAGCAATTGACAGAATTGAGCATAGTTATGAGAATATCTAGGTATGATCATGTATATAGGCATCACTTCCAAGACAAGTAGACCGACTCCTGCCTGCATCTACTACTATTACTCCACACATCGACCGCTATCCAGCATGCATCTAGAGTATTAAGTTCAAGAGAGCAGAGTAACGCTTTAAGCAAGATGAATGTTGTAGAGGGATAAACTCATGCAATATGATATAAACCCCATCTTGTTATCATCGATGGCAACAATACAATACGTGCCTTGCTGCCCCTACTGTCACTGGGAAAGGACACTTCAAGATTGAACCCAAAGCTAAGAACTTCTCCCATTGCAAGAAAGATCAATCTAGTAGGCCAAACCAAACTGATAATTCAAAGAGAATTGCAAAGATAACCAATCATACATAAAAGAATTCAGAGAAGATTCAAATATTGTTCATAGATAAACTTGACCATAAACCCACAATTCATCGGTCTCAACAAACACACCACAAAAGAAGATTATATCGAATAGATCTCCACAAGAGAGGGGGAGAACTTTGTATTGAGATCCAAAAAGAGAGAAGAAGCCATCTAGCTAATAACTATGGACCCGAAGGTCTGAAGTAAACTACTCACACTTCATCGGAGAGGCTATGGTGTTGATGTAGAAGCCCTCCGTGATCGATGCCCCCTCCGGCGGAGGTCCGGAAAAGGCCCCAAGATGGGATCTTGTGGATAGAGAAAGTTACGGCGGTGGAATTAGGGTTTTGGCTCTGTATCTGGTAGTTTGGGGTACGTAGGTATATATAGGAGGAAGAAGTACGTCGGTGGAGCAACATGGGCCCCACGAGGGTGGAGGGCGCGCCTAGGAGGGTAGGCGTGCCCCCCTACCTCGTGCATTCTTGGTTGATTGCTAGACGTAGGGCTCAAGTCCTCTGGGTCATGTTCGTTGCCAAAATCATGTTCCCGAAGGTTTCATTCTGTTAATAGGTTAGTCCCAAAAATAATATAAAAGTGTATAATAAATCCCAACAATGTCCAAAACAGGATATAATATAGCATGGAACAATCAAAAATTATAGATACGTTGGAGACGTATCAAGCATCCCCAAGCTTAATTCATGCTCGTCCTCAAGTAGGTAAATGATAAAAACAGAATTTTTGATGTGGAATGCTACTTGGCATAATTTCAATGTAATTCTTTTAATTGTGGAATATTCAGATCCAAAAGATTCAAGACAAAAGTTCAATATTGACATAGAAATAATAATACTTCAAGCATACTAACTAAGCAATTATGTCTTCTCAAAATAACATGGCCAAAGAAAGTTATCCCTACAAAATCATATAGTCTAGCTATGCTCTATCTTCACCACACAATATAATTAAATCATGCACAACCCCGATGACAAGCCAAGCAATTGTTTCATACTTTTGATGTTCTCAAACTTTCTCAATCTTCACGCAATACATGAGCTTGAGCCATCGACATAGCACTATAGGTGGAATAGAATGGTGGTTGTGGAGAAGACAAAAAAGGAGAAGATAGTCTCACATCAACTAGGCGTATCAACGGGCTATGGAGATCCCCATCAATAGATATCAATGTGAGTGAGTAGGGATTGCCATGCAACGGATGCACTAGAGCTATAAGTGTATGAAAGCTCAACAAAAGGAACTAAGCGGGTGTGCATCCAACTCGGTTGGTCACGAAGACCTAGGGCATTTTGAGGAAGCCCATCATTGGAATATACAAGCCAAGTTCTATAATGAAAAATTCCCACTAGTATGAAAGTGATAACATAGGAGACTCTCTATCATGAAGATCATGGTGCTACTTTGAAGCACAAGTGTGGTAAAAGGATAGTAGCATTGTCCCTTCTCTCTTTTTCTCTCATTTTTTTATTTGGGCCTTTTCTCTTTTTTTATGGCCTCTTTTTTTAGTCCGTAGTCTCATCCCGAATTGTGGGGGAATCATAGTCTCCATCATCCTTTCCTCACTTGGGACAATGCTCCAATAATGATGATCATCACACTTTATTTACTTACAACTCAACAATTACAACTCAATACTTAGAACAAAATATGACTCTATGTGAATGCCTCCGGCGGTGTACGGGGATGTGCAATGAATCAAGAGTGACATGTATGAAAGAATTATGAATGGTGGCTTTGCCACAAATACAATGTCAACTACATGATCATGCAAAGCAATATGACAATGATGAAGCGTGTCATAGTAAATGGAACAGTGGAAAGTTGCATGGCAATATATCTCGGAATGGCTATGGAAATGCCATTATAGATAGGTATGGTGGCTGTTTTGAGGAAGGTATATGGTGGGTGTATAATACCGATGAAAGGTGCGCGGTATTAGAGAGGCTAGCAATGGTGGAAGGAAGAAAGTGCGTATAATCCATGGACTCAACATTAGTCATAAAGAACTCAAATACTTATTGCAAAAATCTATTAGTTATCGAAGCAAAGTATTACGTGCTTGCTCCTAGGGGGATAGACTGGTAGGAAAAGACCATCGCTCGTCCCCGACGGCCACTCATAATGAAGACAATCAATAAATAAATCATGCTCCGACTTCATCACATAACGGTTCACCATACATGCATGCTATAGGAATCACAAACTTTAACACAAGTATTTCTCAAATTCACAACTACTCAACTAGCATGACTCTAATATCACCATATCCATATCTCGAAACAATTATCAAGTATCAAACTTCTCATAGTATTCAACACACTCATAAGAAAACTTTTTTACTAATCTTGAATGCCTAATATAATTAAAGCAAATTACCATGCTGTTTTGTAGGACTCTCAAAATAATCTAAGTGAAGCACGAGAGAACAACAGTTTCTATAAAACAGATCCACCACCATGCCCTAAAAGATATAAGTGAAGCACTAGAGCAAAACTATATAACTCAAAAGATATAAGTGAGGCACATAGATATGACGCCCGTGATTCAATCGTACACTAATCAAGTAATCATACACCTAAACGTGTATTATCAAGATCAGGGACTCACGGGAAGATATCAGAACACAACTCTACAAATAAAATAAGTCATACAAGCATCATATTACAAGCCAGGGGCCTCGAAGGCTCGAATATAAGAGCTTGATCATAGACGAGTCAGCGGAAGCAACAATATCCGAGTACAGACATAAGTTAAACAAGTCTGCCTTAAGAAGGCTAGCACAAACTGGGATATAGATCGAAAGAGGCGCATGCCTCCTGCCTGGGATCCTCCTAAACTACTCCCGGTCGTCGTCAGTGGCCTGCACGTAGTAGTAGGGCCCTCTAGTGTAGTAGGAGTCGTCGTCGACGGTGTCGTCTGGCTCCTGGACTCCATCGTCTGGTCACAGCAATCGGGTAAGGAAGGGGGAAACGGGAACAAGGCAATCGTGAGTACTCATCGAAAGTACTCGCAAGCAAGGAGCTACACTACATATGCATGCATTGGTATCAAATGGAAAAGGGGTAGCATATGTGGACTGAATTGCAGAATGCCGGAATATGTGGGGGATAGCTAGTCCTTTCGAAGACTACGCTTCTGGTAACCTCCGTCTTGCAGCAGAAGAAGAGAGTAGATGGTAAGTTCACCAAGTAGCACCGCATAGCATAATCCTAACCGACGATCCTCCCCTCGTCACCCTGTGAGAGAGCGATCACCGGTTGTATCTGGCACTTGGAAGGATGTGTTTTATTAAGTAACCGGTTCTAGTTGTCATAAGGTCAAGGTACAACTCCAAGTCGTCCTGTTACCGAAGATCACGGCTATTTGAATAGATTAACTTCCCTGCAGGGGTGCACCACATTTCCCAACATGCTCGATCCCCTTTGGCCGGACACACTTCCCTTGGTCACGCCCAGCTTCGGAAGATCAACACGTCGCAGCCCCACCTAGGCACAATAGAGAGGTCAGCATGCTGGTCTAAATCCTATGGCGCAGGGGTCTGGGCCCATCGCCCATTGCACAGCTGCACGTTGCGTACGCGGCCGATGAGCAGACCTAGCCTCCTTATACAAGAGCGGGCGTTCCAGTCCAACCCGGCGCGCGCTGCTCAGTCGCAGACATCACGAAGGCTTCAGCTGATACCACGACGTCGAGTGCCCATAACTGTTCCCGCGTAGTTGGTTAGTGCGTATAGGCCAGTAGCCAGACTCAGATCAAATACCCAGATCTCGTTAAGCGTGTTATTTTGAAGTAACCACGAACACCGACCAGGGTCAGGCCCACCTCTCTCCTAGGTGGTCTCCGCCTGCCCTGTCGCTCTGCCTCAAAGTAACAGTCGGGGACCGTCGGGAACCTAGGCCCACCTCTACCGGGATGGAGCCACCTGTCCTTTCAGCCCCCTCATCGGAATCACTTGCGGGTACTCAACGAGCCGACCCGACTTTAGTCATAACAATTATAGTATGTATATATGTATGTATATACCCGTGATCACCTCCCGAGTGATCCCGGCCCGATAGTATAGCATGGAAGACGGCCTAGAATGTAGGGCCACTGATGAAGTACTAGCAACCTATACTAATCATGTAGGATTGCAGGTAAAGTGTCAACAATTGTAGCAACAATGACAGGCTATGCATCAGGATAGGATTAACGGAAAGTAGTAACATACTACACTACTCTAATGCAAGCAGTAGAGAGAAGAATAGGAGATATCGGGTTGATCAAAGGGGGGGCTTGCCTGGTTGCTCTGGCAAGAGAGAGGGGTCGCCAACACCGTAGTCGTACTGGGTTGCAGCGGCATTGGTCTCGGTGTCTAGCGAGAGAAGAGGGGGAGGAAACAATAAATATTAAGCAAACAGATGCATAGCGATGCATGACATGACAAGTAGCGGTGCTAGGGGTGCCCTAACACGGTAAGAGGTGGTACCGGTGAAGGGGGGAAACATCCAGGAAAGTATCCCCGGTGTTTTGCGTTTTCGGACAGATGAACCGGAGGGGGGAAGTTGCGTGTTCGCTATGCTAGGGATGCGTGGCGGACGAATGGGCTGCGGATACGGATTCGTCTCGTCGTTTTGAGCAACTTTCATGTACAAAGTTTTTCCATCCAAGCTACGGATTATTTTATATTAATTTTAAAAAATTTAAATCATTTTTAGGATTTATTTAATTATTTAAATCAACATTATCTAGAATAGTAAATGATGACGTCAGCATGACATCATGCTGACGTCAGCAGTCAACTGTGCAGTTGACTGGGTCAACTACGTGTGGGTCTCGTATGTCATACACTGCTTAGTTTAATTAGGGTTTAGCTAATTAATTGCTATTTAATTAAATTAACTAATTAATTAGATTAAGTTAAACATGATTAATTACCTTAATTAATTCATTAATTATTTAATTATTTAATTATTAATTTTATTAATTCATTTTCTTTTATTTTATAAAAAATGTTTTGGGGGCTGTGCCCCACTTGTCTGTGGCCCAGAGGGGCTTAACGGGCGGGCGCTACAAGCGGAGACGGGCAACGGGCGCTGGGCGCCCGATTGGGGGAACCCGGGAGCTGGCCTCAGGCACGGCCAGCGGCGCGACGCCAACGAGGCAGAGCGCAGCTGCGGTGGGGGAGGCGGACGGCGCAGGGAGAGAGCGGCGCGGCGAGTGGATGCTGGGGCGGATCAAAGGGATTCGGGCGACGGTCGTCGATACAGGGGGCGGCAGTAGCAGCCATAGGCAGGGGCGTCGTCATGCGCGCGCGCACGGCGGGGCAGCAGCAGCGTGGCGGAGCAAGTGGGGCGAGCGGCGGAGCAGGGAGGCGTGGCGGGGCTGCAGGGCAAGCACGGGCGAGTGGCAGCGGCGGCTGCAACAGTTCGCAGCGGTAGCAGAGCAACAAGTGAGCGCGACGCATGCGGGCGCATGTGGGGGCTCGCGGTGAGCGCGGTCGAAGGGTGCCGGTGCGCGGCCAGGGGGCGCTGCGTGGACGGCGGTGTACAATGAGCAGAGAGAAGGAAGGGGGAGCGCGCTCACGGGGAGTGTAGGGTTCGGGGCAGCGGGACATGAGGAGGAGGACGGAGACGATGGCGTCGAGGGGCAGTCCGGCGAGGTGGCCGTCGACGAGGTTGGGGGCGATGGGGTAGCTCCGGCGAGGCCCATGGAGCTCCGGGTGACGGCGCTGTCCAGCGGCGTTGGGACGGTCGTCGATGTCCAGGGGCAATGGCGACGCGATCGGCGCGGTGAGGGACGCCTTCGAGCGCCCGATGCGATCGGGATCGGGGGGAACCAGAGGGAGGAGTGGGGAAAGTGGGGTGGGGTGCGCTAGGGTTTGACCAGAGTGGGGGAGGTTATGGAGAGTGGGGTGGGGAGCGGCTAGGCCGGCCTGGTTGGCCCGGTGGCCAGTTGGGCCATGGCCCAGCAGGGGGGTTTCCTCCTTCTTCTTTTTTCTTTATCTTTTTATTTATTTTTCTTTTCTGTTTTTTGCTCATTTTAAATATTTAGACCTTATATAAAAACATGGTTTCTACATGACAAATAGTTAGGGATTATTTTCAACACATCGAACATTTTAGTTTTGACTTTTGAAAACTTTAATTGTTTTAACTTTAATTCAAATTTTGAATTTGAAACAGTTTCAAACTAACGCGAGATTATCAGGAGTAACCGAGGTGATGAGGCATCATTAACGCGGGATTACTGTAGCCTAATTATCCGGGCGTGACAAATCTCCTCCGCTACAAGAAATCTCATCCCGAGATTTAGGAGCGAATGTAAAGGGGAATGGATTTGGTTACGAAATTTTTACGAGTGTCCTCGGTCTTGGTTGCTCTTCTCGAAGAGGTCGATCCATTACATTGATGTCTTCATTTCTCTATTTCAGGTCATCATGATGAAGTCGGCATCCTTTCTTCAGGAACTCTATCGTACTTACGAAAGAATAAAGGGGTGGGTATTCCAGGAGAATGGACCTCCACAAGGTTGACTATCCGGTCGATAACATCGAGGAAGGTGGCAGAAAGTAACTCTTGAATTGGAACTTAAGAAAACACCGAGAGCAAGTAAGACGGTGCAATAAGAAGTTTCCAGAGAATAGGCAATCGTTCATAGCCTGAAACAAAACGTGATAGGGTTCATCGCAATGGGAATAAGTATTTTGTCTGATACCAGAATTGGTGATCTTTCGGAAGGTGGCCCATGAATTATGTACGAGGCCACGCGCGAGGAATAACCTTAAGAACAGGGGGTGTATAGGAGAGTCGGGTTTCGATCCTGTGGAACTGTGGGTTATGGGCCCACCATGTGGGTTAAAAGTAGGAGGAGCGGTGACATCCTGCATGGTCAAGATAGCCAGGCATGTCAGAGGGTAGCGTGTCAGTTATGTCAGCAACAACGTCGGTACCAAGGGCGAGGGACGAACAGAACCATTTTCCTGCTCATTGAACGAGGCGGACCAATAGGCAAAGTTCTCGTCCATCGGTGGCTACCAGAATGTCATCAACAATAGTAACATGGTCTTGCTGACAGGATTGTACACCGACATTGTCCGTGTCAAAACCGGCGGATCTCGGGTAGGGGGTCCCGAACTGTGCGTCTAAGGCGGATGGTAACAGGAGGCAGGGGACATGATGTTTTACCTAGGTTCGGGCCCTCTTGATGGAGGTAAAACCCTACGTCCTGCTTGATTTATTCTTGATGATATGAGTATTACAAGAGTTGATCTACCACGAGATCTGAGAGGCTAAACCCTAGAAGCTAGCCTATGGTATGATTGTTGTATATGTTATCTATCGACTAGCCTGGCTTCGGTTTATATAATGCACCAAAGGTCTAGGATAACAAGAGTCCTAGCCGAATAAGCCGGTGGGGGAGGAGTCCTTGTCTTGACCACCAAGTCTTGTGGAATCTTCCTTGTATGTGGCAGCTGTCCGAACTGGCCCATGAGTATACGGCCATGGGGGTCCTCGACCCAATCTAACAGATCGGGAGATGACGTGTTCAGTACCCCCTAGTCCAGGACACCGTCAGTAGCCCCCTGAACCGGTCTTCAAGTTAGGGACGCTCCTCGATTCTTTCGAACCGTTCTTCATCTTCGGTTGTTGGTCTTGAAAACTGGTTCAACAAATCTTCTCATCTTTGATCTTGAGGATCGCCAAAATGCATTCAACGAGTTTATACGTCGGGTATCCGAGGAGCCCTTTTAAGTTTCCGGCCTTTATCAATGCCTTGTTATTTTTATGCCACACCTCGGGTTTGAAGTTGTTCCCGGGAGGCAATGTCCTCTCGCGTCCGAGCTCCAACGCCAGACTGTATTCGAGGTATCTTTTGCAGACGAGCACCAACGCCGGACCGCTTCCGAGCTCCAACGTCGGAATGTATCCGATCTCCAACGCCGGACTGTATCCGAGCTCCAACGCCGGACAATGTCCAAGCTCCAACGCCGGACTGTCATAAATCACCTTGGTTCAAAAAAGTTGAAGGAGTTTAGCGAGCTTAATGCCGGAAATGCCCTCTATGGAGCTAGCCACTAGCGCCCGAGCTTTATGCCGGACTGCTTCCGAGGTGGTGCACCACCCCGACTGTGGGCCGATTTTTTGTCAACATTCTTTATTGGTGCAATTTATTCTCTGCCGAGATATATAGCCAGTAGCCCTCAAGGTGTGTATCGGTCTAAAACCCGAGATGCACCTGAAGGATGCCGTAAGACCGCTGATCCCAGTAGCCGCTGAGACTCAGGTTGATTTGCAAAATCGGCCTGAGGATCAAGTCCTAGCTCGGCAGAATACTTCGGGACACAAAAAGTGGCGTGCTCAGTTCTCGAGACTCAGGTTGGGTGCGGCCGACCAACCTGAGGATCATAATCTCCTCGGAAACTGTGTTGCACTTAAAATTTTCTGCATTGGATAGGCAATGCACTAGCCCCCGAGACACTGGTCGGGTGGCAACACCAAATCAGGGGATCGATGTGCCCCTTTAATATTTGTAAATAATAAGCCCGAAGCCCAATAGCCCCCGAGCCTTAATGCGGGCACGGGTGGCCGAATTAAGGATCGATATCCATTGTAAAATCACAAAATATGTGTAATGACTCTATGTATCCAAGTACTTTACGTCATTAATGCTCAGATCTGCATTGTACAAAACTTTGTTGACCGACCATCGGCTTTCACCTCCTCGGCCAGTAGCCGAGGAGTGTTTGTCCTACTTTATAAAGCCTTTATGAGGGCAAGACAAACAAGGCAATCTGGCCATACGGTTTTATAAAGAAAGGTACACAGAGAGACATGTTATATTACTGTTTAACATAAGAAATGTCTTCCAAAGAAAATAGTCCCGCTATCGGTTCCTTTCTTTGGGTTGTCATGCTAAGCATGATCATGAAACCTCAGCTCTAATGTAAGAGCAAAATATCGAGGATTTAGTTTGGGAGGCCAGTTAATAGCCCCCGGTAGTGTTCGGCGACAGTCGAGGTCAAGCCGTAAACACTTCGGCCATTGTTATGAATGGCCCGTCATTTAACACCGTCATCGGATCGCTGACCAGTTTACGCTTATTGTAATAGTCAGTTTTCGGCTTTCTCCACTGAGGTGCTTAACCATGTGAGCTGGAAGCACAATCACAGTGGTTCTCCCTTTGCACACCTAGCCGAACAAAGCGGAACGTGGGAGGCAAGTGCAGGAGCCGGGCAACCCAACTATTGACCAAAGACACAGTTCGAAACCAATGCATATATAGTGAGATCCGATAATGTTTTCGCCGAATCTATAAAGGTGTCCGGCATTGCACTATGAGACTTGTGCTGGAAACACACAAATAGTTTAAAAGTGCCAAAAATCTTGGAAAACCAAAAAATGTCAGTAAAAACTTGACGTCTGAACAAGATCAAGTGTTCGGTGCCAATCCGAAAATTGGCCTTAAAAAAGAGTGCTTCTGTCGTGCTTTAACATGACACATCCTTTCTCAAGACTTCAAGCGGGTCAGCCTACGGCTTCAACCTCCTATCCCGAAGGCGGAGTACTTCTCATTAGGCCAGTTTAGCAAACTAAAGTCTAGCGGCTTTGAGAGAGAAATTAGGCTCCCCGGCTAGTGACCACACACTCGTGTCAAAAAAAGGAGTGATGAATAATAATAGTAAAACTTTGCAACGACTAAGAAGAAGAACACTTACTATTATAAAACGGCTCATATAAATTTAAGAGCCCCCAAGTGACTTCGGTAAAAGAATTTAATGTATAATGATTGTATGTACCAAAGTACTTATATCATGTCTGTGTTCACCCGAACTTTATATGCGTCTTAACCGACCATCGGCTTCTCCTTCTTCGGTCAAGGGCTGAAAAGTGTTATGTACTCTACCTGTCGAGAATATCGATGGTGCTTCCGATAACCAGGCAATCAGGCCATAAGGCTGTAACAGACAAAGCGCGCCCAGGGAACTTATGCTATATTACTGACGAAGTGTAAGAAGCATCTTCGAAGAAAATAGTACCCCCACCGATACCTTTCTTCGGTGCTCATTGTTACTATGAGACTTGTGCAATAGATTTTTTGTACTCACGAGTTCCGTTTTGTGCCGACCATGATTGAAAACAATAACATCGCTAGCTTTCGGCTTCACCCAGTCTGAGGTCAGAGCTCGGATGACCCGGTCATGACAATCGCAGAGGTGCTCCCTTTACTCCCTAGCCGAACAATCGGGAACGTAGGGGTAAGAACAGGAGCCAGGCAACCCAGCTTGCAAATCACTTAAGTCAATATGGTGCATATTGTGGCATAATACACGAACAAGGAACGAAGTCGTACAAGTATAATCATATGCAAGAGGAAATGCTTAATGAAGGAAGCCCCCAAGTGAACAGGGTATTTGAATTTGTCCGTCACAAACAAAGTTTGGACAAGGACATTTTTTACAAGCAACTTTTTTGCAAAAAAGTATAATGCTTGGTCGAACCGAACACAAGTTAAAAATTTAAAACTTGGAGCATGAAGGCAACTTAGCTGGTTAATGTGTTCGGTATTGATGACGCGGTCCGAGCTTGATGCGGGACAAGGTTCCATCCCCCAAGCCGGTCCCGAGGTGGCGGAGCAAAGAGCTCGGCACGCCGAAGTGGTGACAAAGTATGGCCAATGCAGGCCGGCAGAGTGATACCGAAGTCCCCGGCATGGGGTAATGAAGTGTTGACGAAGCCCCCCGTCCAGCCGAGATGACGTGGTATGTCAGTACACCGAGTTGTTGATACTGCCCAACCCGAATCATTTTCTTGTGCACAAAAAACAGTGCAAACCGGAGATAATAATAATAAAAGTAATAAAAATCATTACATAATAAATAATTTATGCAAAGTGAGTAATAAAAGAAATATGGCCTGGCGCCGAATTCAATGCCGATGTAGGGCGTCAGCGTGATGCGGTAAAGGCATGGCAAAGTCTGAATTCTCAGGTCGGTCCAAGTTCCGGATGCGGCGTTCGTCGGACTATGTATGGAAACTGACCGAACCACCATGCGACTATCGTTAATGCAGCCACCATTTGATAGACCTGTGTACATATGATGGACAAACCAGAGTAATAATTCCTTGGGAAGAATGAACCCAAACAAGCAAAAAATGCTAGGATTAATAGCACCTGGTTTATTTGTTGTAGCGATCTGAAGAAAGGTGATTCCCAAAATTGGGACTCGATCCACACACCCATTGTCAGATGGGCGATAAAGCGACGGCATGGCGATGCTGGCAAAAGTTGGCTTACCGAGGCAAAGCCCTCGGTCCAGCTAACGTGACGAAGCTGGTCGTATAGTGACGCTGAAATCTCTGGAGTAGGTTGATGAAGAGATGGCGAAGCCCCCGGTCCAGCCAAGATGTCAAAGCCTCGATGCCAGCCGATGAGTCGAATTAGGTTGGCATGGTGGACATCGGCTTGAAGAAGCAATAGTGTGGCCTTGCCGATGCCGGTCGTGACGTGGTCAATGCCGGCTTGATGAAGTGACCGTGCGGCGATGCCGGTGTGCCCGCTCCGTGTAATCTCTGGGGCGGCGATGTTGGTAATGATTTATCCTTCGTGATGCCGAACTCTTGTTCGGCTTGCCGAGATGATGATCCGAAGAAGTTGAGTTCGGCTCAATAAAGTGACAACGTGTATAGCGCAGGTTTGCAGCCGTAGAGCAACGTTGTCGGGTTGGTTTGACACCAGCGCGATGGTGAAGATCTTATTGGAAAAGACTTCAAAATTAGCAGGATGTGTTTGGGAACAAAACACAATACCCAATACAAAACTTCCTTCAAAAAGGCTGTCCGAACTCCCGTTCATAAAAAAGATGAGCTTGGGTCGGATTCGTTCTCGCGCAGGAAACAGATCCAAAAAGTGACGCAATAATCGGAAGGGTCCCGGAGTTTGGACGGTCGGATCGAGCTGAAATTTTGAGAGGTGGTAGATATAGGAATTCCGCAACCGATCAACGGTTGGATCTTCCAAAGGACGTCCGAGCTAGAAGCTGGACACCATGCCCTAAACTCGTCCAGATTTGACAGGGCTTCGGTATATCACGGATTGCCAGAGATTTCTCCATCGGAACTCGACAAAATTTTCCAGGGTTGTTGTAGACTTATTTCCGCACAGTCCCACCGAAGCAATCGTTAAAACAACACTTGAGGAGGCGGTGGCGGCGGGCACAAGTTCGCTGTCCAGAAAAACAGCACGGTCGTCCGAGGGCAATGTTGACGTTGAGCCCCGGGCTCCCTGGATGATTCCTCCATGATCTTGATAGAGATCGGAGTTGATGTTGATGAAGACCCTCATCCGAACATGATGATCGGAGGTAGGGCGCAGTCCTTGGTCGAACCAAGGTGACCAGTCGAGCTGGTCATGAAGATGCCGAAGTTGCAGTTGATCTGCAGGCGAGCCATCGACCTTTTGCCGAACACACAGCGGAACTCTCAATGAAAGCACCAATGTCGATGTCAAAACCGGCGGATCTCGGGTAGGGGGTCCCGAACTGTGTGTCCAAGGCGGATGGTAACAGGAGGCAGGGTACACGATGTTTTACCCAGGTTCGGGCCCTCTTGATGGAGGTAAAACCCTACGTCCTGCTTGATTTATTTTTGATGATATGAGTATTACAAGAGTTGATCTACCACGAGATCTGAGAGGCTAAACCCTAGAAGCTAGCCTATGGTATGATTGTTGTATATGTTATCTATCGACTAGCCTGGCCTCGGTTTATATAATGCACCAAAGGCCTAGGATAACAAGAGTCCTAGCCGAATACGCCGGTGGGGGAGGAGTCCTTGTCTTGACCACCAAGTCTTGTGGAATCTTCCTTATATGCGACAGCTGTCCGAACTGTCCCATGAGTATACGGCCATGGGGGTCCTCGGCCCAATCTAACAGATCGGGAGATGACGTGTTGAGTACCCCCTAGTCCAGGACACCGTCAGAGATGTTTACATAAGCAAGAGAATATTACTGCTTAGATCTTATAGATCACAAGCAATGTTAAACCAACCAATGGAAAGGAAGATATGATTATCAGATTAAACAGTACAATGGAAAGTAAAATGTGTTTAAACACATATTTCAGGGATATATCATTCCCAAGGTCAAGTAGAGCATGATATCCATGATAGGATATAATGTAGAAAACTCTTTAGGTACGGGGAGAGAAATTTTCAAGACATTACCCATACAGCGGTGTTTGGATAATTGAGCAGGAAACATTTAGCATTGGGCTTCAAATGTTCTTGTTGAAAATCGGAGTACCACAAACATGCTTCGAGATAGCATTGACATGGTCTTGAAGCAAAGGTTGGACTTGGATATACAAAGGATTCATCAGGAACAACTTATAGAATAAGTCTTACAATTTCCTCAGGGAAGAATGGTTAACCTTGCTAAAATGGAAACTCTAACAACAGGTACTCCGGCTAGTTGTGCTAGGCATGACATCACCTTACCGGTATATAAGGACAAATGTTAGAACTCTTGGAAATATGTCCCAACCATTATATTTGATTGAGATTCAGATCTGATCGGTGTCGGGATACCTCAGGCTCAGGATGTCTGAGAAGAAAAGGTGCAAAACAAATTGACGAGATAACATTGTAAGATTCTCGGGAAATGTACTATGAAAGCGAGTTCTGAAACAAGAGCTCATCATTAAACCAATGAAGGGATAAGGAGGTAGCTGATGAACTCAGCGACAATTCATTGGGATTTCCAAAAGATGGATTTCCACAATCATGTGAACAAGGAGATAACATTAGTCGGATCAAATGATATAATGATGTATGCTCGATGAAAACACACACAATTAAACATTGGTTGAAAGTTGAGACCGAAATATGGGCAGAGGTAGCATGATTAATGTTAGAATGGTGATTTGATAACCAATGGTCTAAGAATGAAATATCAACCATTAACTTCAAAGCAAGAGGGTTGCTAGAACTTTTGAAGTGGCGCATCATAGTTCAATTGTCGGTTTTCTGGTTAGAAACAACACGGGGACCAAGGGATGAATGGATATGGCAAGAAGTATCACCTGTATCAAGAATTCTTAAGAGGTGGTGAAATTCTAACAACATTCTTGACATAAGGGATGGTAATACTCCAAGGTAGAACATAACTTAAGCTGGATAGCATGGAACTCAAAGTATAACACAAAACACGGACAAGTTTGTGTTGAATGGAAGGAAATAAAGTGGTCGATGATAACACAAATCATCGAGGGCAAAGCATGGTATTTCTCATCAAGAATTCAATAGATATCTTGGAAGGCCTCAGAATGCTCATGATGATCACGACACATGTGTCGAGAGATTTCATGAAGATTTAATCGATTGGCGATGACATCAAGCCAAAGGAATGATGAAGGGCAAGGTCATTGGAACCACGGGTATGACACAAACTTGAAATCAAACTTGTTGTTCAATGCGAGATGATATGACAAGGAAGATTGACGTAAGCTTAGCTCATCATCGAAAGCAGTGCTTTGGGAATAAGGACCGGGTGGCACAGTTTAAACTTTAGCACAAGCTGGTAGCCGATCAGGCTAGGATTGACATGCTCGAGTACAAACTCGTGAGTAAAGGAGATTACTAAGAGTTGTTTAATCGTGGTGCGGACCCGATTTAGTTATCGGTGTCCTCGAGTGACTAACAACTCGGAACCAGTAAACATTGGAAACGGTGAGGAATAATACTCGATGAAAGCTCATAATAAGAAACATGGTTCGATGATATTATCAAGATACGAGAGGGTGACACTCGGAGGTAGAGCAAAATAAAGGGTTGACAAGGGTATTGATCTGCAAAAGACAAGTACTTTAACTTGTCCGAGAAAAGGAATCAAGGAATATCAACATGGCCGAAACCATAGTTGCAAGGGATCCAATTCAAAGACACCAGAAGAATTATCCAACTAATTAAAAGTTTTTCAAGAAGCTTCCATGATAAGTTCCACATCAGGTCCATGGGCATGAACACAAAGTTCAAGGTCGACTCCCGCTTCTCCAATGCATAACCTTTCATTCACTTCTCTTTTTCGAAGAAGTTGTAGTGTTGAATTATCTGGCAAAATACCAGACGAGTATGACTCATGAAAAATTTCGAGTTCACACATATTAAGGAAGGCATAGGTTCAACCCGTCAGGGTATCATGGAAACATATACCACAAGCTTCAATAGTAAATACTACCAGCTCGAAAACAGAGCATGGTTCACAAAGCAGAAGATACAATTTACCAAAGGCATTATATACCCATGGAAAGGCTCACAAGGTTATTCAATATGAAGGACATTGTCAGATAAAATCTGACAAAGGGTCTGGTGGTCCACAAGGGATTTGATGTGAGCATCAGTACTCCACCAGAGGAAGAAAGAATGCAACGAGGTCAGATTATAGAAACAACTAACTAACTCAAAGCATAAATGCAAAAGAATTAAGATTTCCAAATCAAGGGATCATAAGCATAGGCTCTGATCAAAAGATAAATGAGTTGAATAGTCATAGATCAACAATCAATCATGGTTTCAATTACCGAGAACCAACTTATGTTCAGGGTGACGTCTGAGGCCGAAAGAACAAATTCTAAGGTCTGATTGAGGATTGCGAGCATTCGCAACATATTGAATCAGCGGACTCAAATGATGATGACAAAGGATGCCAATAAGATTACCACACTTATGGGATTAATCATAGTGAAAGCAAGCAAGAAATTCCAGAGCAATAGGTTGCTGAGGATCGGAAGATCGAATGGTATTTCGAAGACTTCTATGAAACACATGAACAACTGGGGACGAGTCGATACTCGGTAAGTGCGAGAAAGTATTCGTAGGGGTATTTCTGCGGAAAGGAACTAGAAGACAGTGGTACAAGGGATTCTTAAAAGTTGGAGAGCAATTCGATGCATCTTGTAACAACAAGAGAAACTCAGAGTAATGCACTACAAAAAAATACACTTCTGTGATGATACGTGTTTGTCACAGTAGGTCGCTTTTTTGTCATGCATGTACATCCATGACAAATTTATGACAGAATCAAGATAGTCATACCTGTGCTATCGTAGAAGTGTTCCATGACATTACCAAAATTATCATCACGGAAGTGTCCACTTCCATGACGATAAATCGCGCGTCACAGAAGTGCTTTGTCAAGGGTGACCGACACGTGGCATCCACCGTAACGGAACGCCGTTAAGCTATCGGGTCGGGTTTTGGATCCGATAACCCGTTAACAGCCCCGACCAATGGGAAATTTCCATGTGTAAAATTCTTATTGGCCGGACGAAACACGTGTCAGCTCGTCAGTGGGTCGGATAGGCGCCTATGATACGTCGACATGTGTCACGGCCCAACAGAGGCCCATTCCTGTGAAAAGGCCGGCCCGTTTGACTTGGTCAAAAGCTGGCGGGCCGGCCCATGGAAAGCCTGTTAACGGCCTGTTCGCATATAGCCCATTTACAGCCTGCTAACCCAAGGCCCATTACGCCCTATCCGAATTAGGCCCAGTAGCGTCATCTGGGCCATCCAATATGATTCCAACCCGTTTTCACTTCTGACCCATGTATGGCCCATGACGTCTTTCGGCCCATATGAGGCCCGTGGTGAAACTGGCCCGTAATGAACAGTGTATCACTTTACACCCATTAACGGCCCGTGGTGAAACTGGCCCGTAATGAACAGTGTATCACTTTATACCCATGAACGACCCGTTATTCCGTTGGGCCGTTTCCAGCCCATGTTATCTTTCGGCCTTCTCAGAGCCCATTTATTCTTGGGCTCATTTCCAACATTCGTTTACTTACGGCCCGTTACTGTCATTTTCTGCTTGTGGGCCAAATTCAGCCCGTGGTTACAGTCGGCCCGTTTGTGGTCCGTTAATATGTTGGGCCGTTTTCATAGCGTCATCAAATACGGCCTATTAACGATGGCCCGTTACGGTCGGCCCATGAACGGACGATTCCAACTCTAGACCATTTACGGCCATAATGCGGCATGTTATTGGCCCATGTTTAGCCAATCGATCATACGGCCCGTATAAGGCCCATTGATGATATGGCCCGTAGAAGGCCTACTGTTTCTATGGTCCGTAAAAGGCCCACTGTTTCTACGGCCCGTAGGAGGCCCAGTGTCACTACAGTAAATATTAGCCCATGGTTATTGTGGCCTAGTTTTAAAAATAGGTTATTGCAGCCACTAGTTAACCGCGGAAAAAGAACCGCAATGACTACAAGCAAACAAATATACAAGACAACAAGGAAATAAATAAGCAAGCAACTAACGCTAGGCTATCACGGCTATTACACATATTACATCCACTGGGCATCAAAGTTTGCCACCAGTGCAAATATAGGGAACAAAGCAGCATATCATATACACTGGCCGTCAAAATCGGCCACCAGTGCAAATAAACGCGGCAGCAAAACAAGAGCATAACTGAAACAACTTCAGAAGAGCTCAAGAAACGTTATCCTGGGTATCCACCATGCTGGCAATAAGCTTAGCAAGCTGATTAGCTTTGTCCTGTTTGGCGCTAAAATCCTCCAACGCTTGTTGTTGCACCAGAAAGTATGCATCTGAATGCTCCAAGGACTTCCGCAGTCCTTCCGCTTCTTGTCGCAGCACAGCTGATCGATGTCTTTCAGCTTGTAGTTGAGACTCAAGAAACCGAACTGATTCAGACAGTGAGTTTGAATAGCTTGTGCAAGCGGTAGTGGCCAGTAACTCCAACAATAAACCAAGACAGGATGTGTCACTATCCTGAACCTTATCTGCATTACTTCCTTTACCGTTGCTTAATAAGGCACTCTTCCCCAATATTCTGTCAACATTCTAAAAGAAGAAACAAGCAGACACATAACAAGTTTAGCATGTACTACTATATGAAACTCATTTCGGTGAACCAGTTCATTAGTAAGGTGGACAGGATTAAACTACCAAGTCTTCTATTGCCAAGTACTAGTACATAATAAAAGCATCAAACAAACATATATCTATGTCCTATGGTAGAAATGGAATCTTAAATTAGAACAGTTGTTCTTCAGGTTTAGGCACTTGTTCTACATGAACAGAGTACAATAAAATGCAAGAATATAATACTTAAAAATAGAAAATGAGCTCATAGACCTTACCACATTCTTGGTTCGGGACCAGTACAGAACAAGGCATTCCAGTCATCGTCCAGTAAATGTGTCTCAAGAGAACGTAAGGGAATTTGATGAGTTTCTTTGCCGGTGAAGTACGTTTTCTTCAGGTAATTCTGATACTGCCACCAAGCATTCTTGAAGATAGCAGAGGTATTAGCACAGGTTACCTCATTCTGAGTTTCCAAATCGGTCCTTCTCTATAGAGAAAAATGGGAAAATTTGTTGTATTAAAACCATCATGGAGGTAGGATGTATGGGACGAAGCAAGTAATTGCCATGAATAAGGTTACTTGCACATAACTCCTGGACAAACACCTGCAACTGGCATTTTCCTTCATCTTCAATGTAATATTTCCAAGATGGGAAGATACGCACATACGATTTAACAACATCAAATGCGATAGATGCTAAACTACGACTAGCTGGTTGTGCTTCCTCCACAGGAATAGGCATACTAACTGGTGGAGTTGGGGTTCGCCGTGATAGTACTGGCCCTTTGGGCACTAGAGCTGCCTTACTAACTGCTCTTGTTTGGGAGCTCTGTGGTGGAGATGGTGCTGTGTCAACAGGAACTGGGTTACTATCGGCTGGGGTTGGGGTTAGATTGCGTGAAGCTGGTTCTCTGTCCATCGTAGTAGGGGGTACAATCTGCGAGAGTTTGGGTTATGTGTGGTAGGGCTGGTTCTTGTGCATGTACAACCGGGGTGCTATCTCCACCAAGAGGTAGCACTGTTTTATTTGAAGACCGTGTTTTTAGTCCGCTAGATACTGGCATCACCCGCTCCAATTCAAATGGCTGATAAACAGGAAACATAATTGAATGTGCAGACATTGTATGAGAGACAGATGCAATAGATAGTGTGGAAAAAACAGGGCATGAAATAGTTGACATGTATATTGTTTAACTAAAATGGATAGCATGACATAATTTGCATATATGATGTCTATCTAAACTGGATAGCATAGCATAACATAATTCAAAGATATGATGAATAACTAAACTGGATCGCATGACATAGTTCACCTACATGTTATCTAAGTAATCAGGATCGCATCATTTAATTCACATATGTGATTTATATGCTAAATAGAGGGCATTAGATATGATGTCTGAACTAAGAACATGGTGTTGAATATTGTGTATATGATGTCTAAACTATGCAATGCAAGACACGGTATGCATGATATGAACAGTATAACCATGCCAAGTTAGAGCATACACCTCAGTGGGGGAATATGACTGGTCATCTATCTCTGAATCCATATCTGAGGAGCTATTGGGACCCAACAAGAGATCTGCTTCGATAGGTAGCACTGTCTGCTTTGAAGGCCTTGTTTTCACTCCAGATTTTTCCATCTCCCACCCAAATGGCTGATTCACAGGAAGAGTAGTTTAATGTACAAACATTGTCAACAAATGGAAATGTAATGAAGAAAAGGAAGGGCAAGATATCATTCAAATATATGATGCCTGGTAAAACAGGATGGCATTGCACATTTCACATATATTATGGCTGGCTAAAAGACATGAGACTGCATAATTCCCATATATGATATAGAAACTAAATAGGTGGCATTACAGAACATGTCTAAACTAAGCAGATGACATATATGATGTCAAAAGTAGGCACTGCAAGGCAACATATGCATGATATGACTAACATCATCATGCCAAGGTAGAGCAAACACCTTGGGGGGTAAATAGGAGTGGTCAGCGGCGTCCGAATCCGCCTCAGAACAGATATCTTCCTCTGGATTACAATCTGGAGAGGAGTGGGGAGGGTTTGCCATTGAACCCACCATGGAGCGATGTCTGCATGTCATTGTATTGCCACGCAAAACTCTTCTCTTTTTCTCTACATGTTCAGCATGACTGTGTACAATATCTGACATGCATACGAAAAAAATATGGTGAGATTATGTAAGGAGAGCATGCAGAAATTTAGAGTGATGGTAACAACCAGTGGATTGATGTTTTTCCGTTGAACCAAAATAGCCCTAATGGATCGACGTGAATGTATAGTAATAAGTGATGCAACAAGTGTACAACCTCTTTGCCGTAGCCGTGTCGACCTCAGCATCATTGGGTTGGTCGCTGAAGCAGTTGAGGCAAAGGTGGTTGTCGGAGGTGTCGAGGAAGATCTGAGGAATCTATAGACGGCGTCCAGGGCACTGCTCTGTTGTGATGGATCATTCTGTCGTTGGAGCAGCTCCGGTGAGCCGTAAGACGTCAAGGCTGAAGTAGCACAAGACAGACATCGTCAATCTCAAGTGGGATTCTAATAGCATCTCCAATAGATGATGTAAAATGGATGTAAAATTAACATCACCAAAAACCACCTGACTACAACAGATGAGGTAAAAACTGTTGACTCTGAACTTAACTGTCGAAACTGAAATTTACTGTGGAATCTGAATGCTATTGTCGAAACTGAACGCAATGGTAGCAGAGAGGCACTTGACATGTAGTTTAGGGAGGGCCTGCAGTTCATCTTCAACCTGCACTCCCCTAAGCCGCCAGCCACCACCGGCCGAACTGCCGGCCCCAGCACCGTCTCGCCGCCCCGAAACAACTCGCCACTGCCGCCCCGGCCAGCCCTCTAGCCCCCCCCCCCCACCCTAAACCCTAAGATATATAGTGGGGTACCTCTCCGGCGAGCCCCCATCCCCGCTGCGAGTGATTCTTCCTGAACTCCGGCGAGCCCCCCCAACCCCTGAAAATCGACTGACCCAAAAGTCGATTCAGTCGACTGAAGTGTGGCTTAATCGGAGCAGAGTAGCAGCACGAGCGAGAGGGAGAGCAGCAGCAGCAGCTGGGTGAGCGAGCAATCGAGCGAGAGCCGGAGCAGCAGCAGATCCGGCTGGTATGGACGCCGCTGCCGAAGGGGCCTCGCACTGGGGGAGAGCCACCGTGGAGATGTCGCCTGCGACGCCGGCTTCAAGGTAGCCGCTCCATGGGGGTGCGGGATGGAGCACCGTCGGCGCCGGGAGGTCGAGTTAAGGAGAAGGTGTGATGCGATGAGTGTACAACCTCTTTGGTGGCGCCGAGTAGGCCTCGGCTTCGTCCGAGGAGTCATTGAGGATGCTGCGGTTCCGGTGGAGCAGGTTAAGGCGGCGCTGTGGGGATGGAGCAGCCGCTATAGACGAGGTGATCGTCGGAGCAGCTCCTAGGAGGTGGAGGACGGGGCGGCTGAACCGGCGGGACGGCGAGATGGACGACGGATCCTCATCTGAGGAGGTGGACGAGGGACGTCGAGCTGTTGCGGTGGACGACGTCGTCGGGGAAGAGGCTCCGGCTGGGCAGCGGTGACGTGGCGGACGAAGGAGGGTGGGGTTTCGCGGCTGGAGCGGAGAGGTTCTGGCGGCCTGGGATTTCGAATGGCGAAAAGGGGGTGATGGGAGAGGGTGAAGCATGACTTAGGAACGCGCTTGTCCAAAATGTAGGGTGTGTTACAAAAGTACCCCCCACCGATTTGAACTAGCGGCGCTTTCGGCTCAGGGATAGAAGGGGGATTTCGTGTGTCGGGATTTGGCAACTGGAGGGAGTTTTCGTGCGCATTGTAATTTCGGGATAGCAAGGCGCAGGTTGTGAAGGCGCCAGTTTTGGGAGCACGATATCTGAATTTTCGGTATATAACAAGACGCGGGTTGAATTTCAGGGACAAGCCTAACGTGTCGTAATATTGCACTTGTACGTACCAAATCAATTCGCACTTCCCTCAACCAAAAAGAAAACGAAAAAAATAAAACTATTCACACCACACAAAGAGAGAGTCTTGCCCCGTTTTACTATACAAATGCTATTCAAAGCTACTCCCTCCTTCCATCTATATAGGGCCTAATGCGTTTTTTGATGCTAACTTTGACCAAATATTAGAGCAATGATATATGACAGGCAACTTACACAAAGCACACCGTTAAATTCGTCTGTGAAAGGTTCTTTCAATGATATAATTTTCACATTGTGCATGTCATGTACTATTAATCTTGTCAATAGTCAAAGGCGGTCTTAAAAATCTCATTACGCCCTATGTAGATGGAAGGAGGGAGTATGAATCCATGTTATGTCCGATTAAATTTTTTCGCTTGCTGTACAATGCATGTAACCTACTCATACCAACATTTTAGTGCATTTCAAATGTCTATACTACCGCTGCAATTCGAACTAAATTTGAATTCATTTCTCTATTTCAATAAGAATCTACAATCATGATTGTTGCAAACTTCAACCATCAAAGTTTCCTTGCTATCCGCCAGATACAAATCAGACGGCCTATAATGCAGGATGGCAGGCACACCATCATCAACAACTCCTTTTTTTATAAGAGTAGAGGTAAAATATATTAAATGTAGTATACCATGTTCATAACCACACCATGTTTATCACCGTTATATATATTCACACATCCGTCAGTTTTAAACACTATGATAAATTCTTCAAATATCCGAATTCACTTTTTATAATGAAGTATATATGATCTCTATTCGTCTTTTACACCCACACAACCCTCTTATCTTTGTAGCTAGCGCTAACTTTCTCTTGTGCATGCACACGCCCGCATCCCTCTCACCCTCCCTCAGCATTCTCTAGCTCCATCCCGCAAATTCGTGTTTTCACTTTAGGTCATTCACCCACGGTGTGTGTAGGCCCCCCAGCTCCTTTACGGCACACATCGATCGATATGCCTCTCTAGCCAGGTGTGCCTAGCACAAACAAAAGCTTCCCCTCTTCTCTTGTCACCGTCCATGCCTCACTGCCACCACTCTTTTCATCATTCTCGTACTCGCGCACTCCTCCCCCTCAATATAGTATGCCTCTCGTACCACCTCCTACATGCATCCCTCTCTCTCTATCCTTCTCCTCGTGCCTCATTTGCTTCTAACACACACATGCATGTATACCGATCGATCTCCCAACATATACCTAGATCGACTTTAACTACCCCCCCATCGATCGACGTACATCACAAGTTATGTCTCTCCTTTCTCTTACAAAGGGCGATTGATCTTCCTATGTAGTTACGTCTGCTTACCACAGCCACATCGTCCCCCCTCATCATTCATGCATGCCTCCTGACACGTCTCTCACACGCACGTGCACAGATAACAAGCAGCCATCTCCTCTCTTATTGATATTGCGGGCATGCCCTCCGTTTGTCTAGCAAGCCTATCCCACCATTTGTTAGAAGCAACTCCACTACCACCCCCTCCAACACTCTAGCTCTGTCTCTCTTCCAACCTTATTCATCTCCTGCACATATGCATGGATGCCGATCGATCTCCCTTAATACATGAGGCAGATCGATCTCCTTAATACATGAGGTAGACCTCTCTCCTCCTCCACACATATACCAGCCATTGTACCTCTATAGTTAATTGGGCCTCCCTCTTCCCCCACCACACACCAATAGTCAAACTGCACATGTCCCATCTCACATTCTAGTAGGCCAGCCACTCTATATCTTTGACGTGGGCACACACAAATTCGATGGCACTCTTTAACGATCGCGCACGCACACACACACATCATCACTCTCTTCGATTCTATAGACACCTCAAGCTGATGATACCTCCACTCTCTTCTCGTGGATCGCCCCCTCTATATATATGTTATATCCAGGACTCTATTTCACACACATTGCATATTTTAAATTTTTTGATTAACCCCCCCCCCAAAAAAAACTCTCAAGAACCCACACACTATATCTCTCTAGGTTTGTATCTCTCTCACACAACCCCACGTAGGTGGTGTACGTATACAAGAAGAGAATAGGTGCACCGTGCACGTACTCACGCTTCGTGCCCAACCACACCCACGCAGGTACACGGTGGAGCTCATTTCTTTACGAAATGGCAGCCCACGTGCTAATTTGAATGCTTGTAGCAGTTGTTTACCTAGGGAGGTCGTGTACCACGCGTGCACGAAACAAAGTTCGACTTGACGCGTTGCCGCATTATTTTTAAATAAAGTTATAGCGCTCAATGGCATGTACACAGAATATAAAACAATTTTTATGGAGGAAAAGGTAGTCCGCTCTTCAGAGTATCTCACACAAGGCTCCGGTGGCCTCTCTCTCTCTCTCACCGTTGGTCACTGATCCGGCCGCATCCCGTCCGCCAAGGGAAAGGGAGTGCGGTGGCCTCTCTCTCTCACCGTTGGTCACTGATCCGGCCGCATCCCGTCCACCGGGGGAAAGGGAGTGCGGTGGCCTCTCTCTCTCTCACCGTTGGTCACTGATTCGGCCGCATCCCGTCCGCCAGGGGAAAGGAAGGAAGTGCATCGTTTCTCCGTTCGACGGCGCCGAGGCGGCACGTCCCGATCTGCGGTACACGCCGTTCTCTCTGACCAAGCTCCGGCGCGGCAGGGCCTACGCCACCTGCTCGCAGATTCCGCCCGCCGCCGCTCACCTAGTTACATCCCGACGACCTCCAGGTATCCCCTCCGGCCTTGCTCCACTGCCCGTTTTCCCACGTCGCTGCATGTGGATCTTCCATAGTTCTTTGCCCAAAACGTAGCTCGTCCGGTGTACTTTCCATATTGCATTCTCGTCCTCATACCGTTTTAGACAAACACAACCATGTTGTTATCTTCCCTTAGGACAAGGAATATGCTTCTTTTTTGTCGTTGCATGTGTCATCAACTGTTATTGGCCAGTAATTGTTTCCTTTCTACCTCTTTTTTGCAAACAGGGCTATCCATTTCACCTCGTTGCTATTGCAACCTTTTGGTGAACTGCACAAATCATTTTTTTCTTAAGAGTGTTTTGTGCAGTTGTACTAAAATGTTACACGGGCAACGTCTCTACATTTCAATGCGACTGCACAAAGGGAGATTGATTTTGCTCTATCCTCCTCATCCAACTCCGAGCCTAATCTTCTCCAACTAGTTAGTCTTAAGAGAGACCGCAAAGGTGACCGGCTTCTATTTGTGTGTTTATTGTTTCATCAGCAGTCCTCTATTATCGTAATCACACCTGATATCTTTGGAACAGGGATGCTCAGCTCTATTTTAGTGGAACTGCACAAAATGATCAGAATGTTGCATGCTCTAGACAGCTACTTTTTTCCCAACATGCCTTATCGATTTAGACAGAGCTGGGGGGACATTGCTGCCAATGAAAGCATGGATCAATTTTAATTTAACACCTTCTCACAACTTTGTCTTCAGTTGTGATGTAATTATTAGCTCTGATCTTCTAATAATTGACATGCATTAGCAAGGAAGTTAGTTTTTTATTGTTTCCGAAAGAGCATCGATGGCAAGACACGCGAAACAAAAGCTGAAAGCTCACACCATTGTACAATTTCGAAAATTATTTGTATAGTACGTCAATTATGTAAACAAATGATGGAAGCTTGATAGCATTGCCAGAAGCCTCTTCATCATCCGGGTCCATGTGCCATGCACGAAATTATACTCCTTCGTTCCTAAATATTTGTCTTTTTACAAATGTCAAACAGGCATATTTTAGAGTGTAGATTCACTCATTTTGCTTCGTATGTGTACTCCCTCCGTTCCTAAATATTCTATTCGTCTTAACATAGATTTCAACATATTTTAGAAAGACAAATACTCCGGGGTAAGAACCGAGGGGGTAGTGCACAACCAGGGAGACTCAGCCGCATTAATAGTGAGTAATGAGCAGTCAAATCATAAGCCCCACCTTTCCCACTGTAAGTTGCTCTGAAGAAGCAACCATCAATACGCTCTTCTTTGAATCCGCTCATACTACTCCATCCGTCACTGTTTATACAGCGCGCTTCAGAAAAAAGAAAAAAATCTATGGGACCAAGGCGACTAGCAATCGGCCTGAAAAATAGCATTGGTAGTTATAGCATGGCGTCTATTACTAGAGGGAATAATGCGTACACACATGCATGCAGTGCTTCCACCCCGGGTACACACATGCATGCACTCCATAGTAGTACAGTACATGGAGAGAAAATTGTGGACTTGATTGCGGTTACCACACCCTAATTAATTGAGCATTAAACCAAACGCGTCTAAAGTCTCTCTGGTGGTGGAAATGCATTGAGAGAAATGCATCATAATGAAGCGCGCCCTGTAAACTGTGACGGGGGGTGGAGTAGTATGAAGGTGCAAAACCAAGTACGCATACTAGTACTGCGCTTGGCTCTTCGCCCCTTCGTGAAGTCAAACAATGATGGTACTCCACATGTTGGGTACTACAGTGTATGCCCCTGACAATCTGACACCGAGTGGACTGATGCATGTCCACCGAGGGTAGGTTGCATTAGTCAAAAGGCGTAAGCGAGCTTGACCTTGTCTTGCAAGCTTCTCCTCGTTCTGCGAGTTGACGGGACACACTAAAAAGTAGTGCTAGTCCATACTCCCTCCTTTCCGGTTAATATGGCTTAATCTTTTTTGCGGGTAAATGAGAGAGCTTTATTCATATATAAGCATTCTTAGGACGATCAGCCAAGACACTGGTCACTAGGAAGCCAAAAAAAAGAAGTAGGAAGCGAGGTGTTTCATCAAGCCAGCTCTCGGCCACATTCAAAGTGCAGCAAGCACGGTTCGCACGAAGATGCGCCGCAAGGTTTGCTGACCTGTTTACATGCTAAATAACAAAAAAAGAGGAAATATTACTGAGCGGTACTATTTGTAACAGGATATGAGCCAGAATTAAGCAAGAATTGTGGCGAGTGTTCCATGCAATCAACTTCCATTATCACATGCGAGAACCCTTGAAAAGAACCAAATGTGTTGAAGATTGCTTTATCACATTTTAAAATTATAATAAGAGTGCAGACGCTCCTCCATCCGGTTCCTAGTAGTATAGTGTAGTATGCTTCTGGCAATCTGACACCGAATTAACTGTTGCACGTCCACCGCCTGAGCGAGGAAGAGCTTGCATTAGTCAAAAGTTTCTCCTTGTCCTGCGAGCCACCACGCGCAAGCTTCTCCCGTCCTGCAACCTTCTCCTCGTTCGGCAAGTTGACGGGACACAGCAAAGTAATGCTAGTCCATGCTGCCTCCTCTCCGGATAACATGGCTTAATTTCAAACGAGATAAATACACTGTCTGTCACTGTATATTTGTAAAAATACGGTCAGTGGACTTCATAATACGCTCATTGTGCTCAATATATATATTTTCCGGTGTTCATACGGTCACTAGCTCACCCTGACTGAGTATGTGTGTGCATGCACGTGTAGGTTGAGCACTTGAGCGTCACCGTGTGTGTTCCGTCGTGTTCTCGGACATGCATGCATTAGGGCGTCGCGCGCGTTTTTGCGTCCATGTGTATGTGTGACTGTTGCATACACGTAGGGGGAGTACGTGTAGGGGCCACTAAGGAGCAGTCAAATCACATAGTAAGTTAGTCGGAAGAAGCAACCATCATTTCACTCTTGAATGACACGTACGCAATATAAAATGGTTGATATGGAGAGAAAAAGAAAACCACTATATATACACTAGCAGGAGCCTAAGCTACAAGCCTGCTTGCTTAGGTTGCTCTCTTCACAAGCATAGAACGATGGGCCTGATCCTGCAGCTGGGGGAAGGGAACAATGTTCTGTGTAGACGCGGTCGACATCGGCGAGGGAGAAAACCCACAGTCGGTGCGTCCCAATCGGGGGTCACCGCGGTATGGGCCGATGCCGCCTCCCAACCGCCCTTCTAGCTACAGCCCGATGTCCCATGTAGTCCATCTTCCTTTTGGAGCCGTCTTGCTCCACTGCCGTAGCTCCATCTCCATGTCGATCTTTCTCTACTTCTACCGGCTTCTACTTGTGATGAGTTTATCTCTCATGAACTAGTGCCAGTACTATTATTCTAATCACACTTCTTCAATATCTTTGCCATCAGGGATGCTTAGGTCGATTTTAGTGGAACTGCACAAAAGCATCGTATGATCCGAGGGTGCCAGCCGTCTTTCCTTCGACAGGTTCTACCTGGCCAGGAAATTAAATCATGTTTAGGGTTTAGGGTTTAAGTCGTAGTGACCCCATCAGTAGTTTTTCTTTCGTACACGCACTCACAACTTTTTTCTTTAGTTGTGAAGTAAATATTGGCTATGATCTGTGAATCATTGAGATGCATCAACATGCGTGTTAGTTTTCCTTTGTATTTGATGGAATGTTGTAACGGGGCAACCTTGGAATAGGAATGAAAATGGAGTGGAAAAGTTTCCGTTTTTCCGGAGAAAAAATGGAAATGGAAAGAAACCAACGTTTCGTTTCGTTGGATCGCGCCATCGAGCAAAACCAACGTTTAAATCACGTCTGTCGTATTCGTGTCTCACACGGTTGCTCGCCATGCCACTCACCGCAAACCGAGTAGTACACCATAACTTTCCCGCCTGCTTGTTGATGGATCGCGCCATGGAGTACTAGCACTACTGGAAGAGATTGACGAGTTGGGGGAGGACAGCTAGCTGTAGCACGGACTCCCAAGAACTTTTTACATGCATGTTGTAGCCGGCTATTGCGACCTTTGAACGCGGAGCAGCCGCGCGCACCCAGAAGCGGCGCGGGCGACGCTCTCTCGACAGGCGCGCCGCTTCAATGCCGGCGCTAGTGAGAGGTCGCGTCCGCTCTGGCCGAGCATGAATGCTGCACTGACCGTTTCGGGCGGGAAGCACGCGCGGGTGATGAAGAGGGTTCGGGTTGGTCAGGACCGGTCGTGGTAGCGGTCCGGACGTGCACAAACAAGAGATGTTGTACGTTAATATTGCTGCGTATATAATTAACAACGTAAATAATGTGCCAGTTGGACAAATATGATTGGAGATGGAAATGGAATTTTACGTAAACACGGATATGCATGTCTATGTCTATGTGTGTGTGCGCGACAACTCTCGCGACCTGGAAGCTGGGGCGTGTTTTTGATCGAGTTTTCTTTCTTGGTACGTTAGAAAATCAGTTTGTCTAATTCACATCTAGATGTTATTTAAGGATATCACATCTAAGCTCCCACAAGTATATAATGTAGCAACAAGAAACAAAAAAAACTAGGAAAAGACCACAAACAGAGTGGACATCAACTTATATGTGACATAACTATGTCACATCTAGATGTGTCCTAGACAGACCCTTAAAAAATTGTCCGCCAGTTTTCGTTTCTTTTTTCCGGGAACGCGCGTATTCTATTTAAAACCACTGCTATGGAGAGATTTTTTTTACTCCATTATAGCCTCTTGTTTGATAGAGTTTCTCGCATCTCGCTCTCTCACCCTCTCCATATCAAAACAAGATGACAGTGTCCACTCTATCTCTCTCCTCACCGGTGGTCACAGATCCGGCCGAATCACGTCCGCTGCGGGAGGTGAGGAGGTGCAGTGTTGATGTTGTCACCATCGGAGATGGAGGAAGCCGATGTGCACCGTCCTCTCAGAGCCGGCGCTGGCGTGGACGAAGATCCTCCGCGCCCTTGTTCGCTGCCGTTGTGTGGGCAGATCCGCGCCCTTGTTCTCTTTCACCCAGCGCCTGTGCGGGAGGTCCACCGACCCCTTCTTCCTCGCTGCTGTACATAGTGTGGGGAGATTCGGCCTCCCGCCACACGCCTTGCCACATCCCGACGACCCTAAGGTATAAGTTTCTTTGAAACCGTTGTTGCTCTAGCTGCATGTGGATCTTTTTCGATCTGTAGTCGAATCTAGGTCTTGGTTCAAAGAGGAAAGAAGGGTGCAGTGGGCTGGAGCAAGAATCTAGGACGTGGTTCAATGAGGAAAGGAGGGGCGGATGGTAGTATAGACTGGCTATCCAGCCGCTTTGTAGGTCGAAAAGGGAAAAAAGGGGGTAACCCAGTACACACATCTGTAAGGAACCGATCTCTTTGTTGAAAAGGGAAAGAAACTGGGGGGTCGGGTAGTTTGTGCACGACTAGATTTGCTGCCCTCACATAGGAAGAAGGTTCAAAGAGAACAAATATGGGACCAGCACATATATGCTGCTTGGCTACATACTCTGCATCACCTATTTATACGTGTGGACACACATGGTGCTGGCATGTCCCATGCAGCTATTTTGCTGTTGTTAATCTAAGAATGCCGCCGGAAAATTGAAGCAATGCCACTGTTAAAAGTAAATTACATTTTTTAACGAATGTTGTTTCAAGAGAATGTCTCTGTTAATATGAATCAATGCAACCATTTTAAATAAATGACGAATTGAAGCTATTGTATTGTTGTCTTTTCCCATTAAGTAGTAAACAAAAATGGGACCAACCCAGACATGATGCGTTTTGCTTTGTTACAACAAATTCAGCATCACCCCCTTTATAAGCCAGTAATTGATGCCACTCTCAGAATTAACTACTGATCTGTTTTAAGAGAATTTCTCTGTTAATATGAATCAATGCAACCGTTTTAGAAATGCTACTGTCCTATACTTTGTTTTCAATCAAGATAAGGTAGATGCTTCTTTTTGTGGCCGCATGTTTCATCCTCCTTTATTGGCCAGTAATTGTTTTCTTTTTTGCCTCTTAAAACAGGGATATCTATTCAACTTGTTGCTATAGAAAACTTAAATGTCACACCGACAACTTTGCTTGATTTCAGTGCAACTGCACAAAACTTGATTGGATTTCCTATTCATGTTGGTAGATTTGTATTTTATCTTGGTCGTCTCATGAAAGGTCAGTACAGGCCTTCATCCACATGATTGTGCAGTGTGCTTTGAGATGTTGTGCTACTTGTATTGGTACTATTTTAAATAAATGATGAATTGAAGCTATTGTATTGCTGTCTTTTCCCATTAAGTAGTGAACAAAAATGGGACCAACCCAGACATGATGCTTGTTGCTTTGTTACAACAAATTCAGCATCACCCCCTTTATAAGCAAGTAATTGATGCCAATCTCAGAATTAACTACTGAATCTTATTTCAAAACTGCAACACTTGTTAGGGATTGGCGGGATTACCATTTTTGTGGCCGCATGTTTCATCCTCCTTTATTAGCCAGTAATTGATTCCTTTTTTGCTTCTGTTTAAATAGGGAAATCTATTCAACTTGTTGCTATTGCGACATTTTGCTTCGCTACGCAAAACACTTTGCTTGATTTCAGTGCAACTGCACAAAACGAGATTGGATTTCCTATTCGTGTTGGCAGATTCGTATTTTATCGTTGTTGGTCTCATGAAAGGTCAGTACAGGCCTTCATCCACATGATTGTGCAGTGTGCTTTGAGATGTTGTGCTACTTGTATTGGTACTGTTTTAAGTAAATGTTGAATTGAAGCTATTGTATTGCTGTCTTTTCCCATTAAGTAGTGAACAAAAATGGGACCAACCCAGACATGATGCTTGTTGCTTTGTTACAACAAATTCAACGTCACCCCCTTTATAAGCCAGTAATTGATGCCACTCTCAGAATTAACTACTGAATCTTATTTCAAAACTGCAACACTTGTTAGGGATTGGCTGGATTACCATTTTTGTGGCTGCATGTTTCATCCTCCTTTATTGGCCAGTAATTGATTCCTTTTTTGCCTCTGTTAAAACAGGGATATCTTTTCAACTTGTTGCTATTGCGACATTTTACTTCGCTTAATTTCGGTGGAACTGCACAAAATGAGACCGGATTTCCATATAAGTGTTGAGATCTCTGTGAGATCTTCCTCACAAGTTGTTTCAAATCTTGGTCGTGAATGGTCAGTACCGACCTTCCTCCGAATTAACTACTGAATCTTAGTTCAAAACTGCAAACACTTGTTAGGGATCGGCAGGAGTACCATTTCTGTTAGGGATCGGCTGGGGTACATGTTTAAGAAATGTATTGTTTAGATAATGTCTCTGTTATTATATATCAGTTACAAACTTACAGTGTTTTACAAATGGTACTATCCTGCTTTGTAGTTCTTTCTACATGTTTAACCAAGGTATTGTTAAGATAATGTCTCTGTTAAAATGAATCAGTCGCATTGTTTTAGGAATGATACTTTTTTGCTTTTTCGTTCTTTATACATCTTGAAACAAGGCATTGTTAAGATAATGTCTTAGTTAATATGAATGAATCACACTGATTGAGAATTGCTACTCTCCTACTTTGTTTCCCATTAAGATAAGGTAGATCAGTAGATGTTTTTCTTCTGGGAGTACAAGTCATCAACCATTATTTCTCAGTAATTGTTTCCCTTATACCTTTTGTTGCTTACAGGGATATCAAAATTAAAGCTCGGTTTTATTCCGACTTCGATTTTAGTTCAACTGCACAAAAGGAGCCAATGTGTCCAAGGCAAACTGTTGCATTACTGGGTCCAGTTGGTCGTTCCACTTTGCAAAAAGAAGCAGTCACTGTTTGCGCTACATTACAGAAGGAATGACCGAGAAGCTTTACAGAGTATTATTAGACACCGGTGACATGACTAGTCTGCAGAGACCATTGGCAATTTAACAACACGTGGAGTGCCTCCACGATCATAGGCATTACATATTTTGAATGGGAAAAGCTTCTCAAAGTTTAATCATTGATGTTAGCAAGAAGCGACAGGACTCCACGATCATAGGCATTACATATTTTGAATGGGAAAAGCTTGTCAAAGTTTAATCATTGATGTTAGCAAGAAGCGACAGGACTCCACGATCATAGGCATTACATATTTTGAATGGGAAAAGCTTGTCAAAGTTTAATCATTGATGTTAGCAAGAAGACGTTAGTTCATAGGCATTACATATTTTGAATGGGAAAAGCTTGTCAAAGTTTAATCATTGATGTTAGCAAGAAGCGACAGGACTCCACGATCATAGGCATTACATATTTTGAATGGGAAAAGCTTGTCAAAGTTTAATCATTGATGTTAGCAAGAAGCGACAGGACTCCACGATCATAGGCATTACATATTTTGAATGGGAAAAGCTTGTCAAAGTTTAATCATTGATGTTAGCAAGAAGACGTTAGTTTAGTATATTGGAATTGGAAAACCTTGTCAAAATTTGCTCATTGATGTTAGCCAGAAGCGTCGAGTGTTTTTTTCCTATTCCTGTGTTCAGTTTAGAAGTAGATAGTTACTCTGCTGAGATATTCATGTGTTAAGAGTTTGTTCTGAATATTGTCTATGTAATGCCAGGCCTTGTGTTTGATTGCAAAGTTGAGCTTGGAATGTTGTGGCATGCGGCATCATGATCTGTTCACCGTGCCTCCTGAGAATAATGCTTCGTATTGTTTTGCATGTTGATCTAATGCCAGTGATTTGCTTGTTAAGAAGATCATCCTCGTATGTTGTTTCCGTGCTTAAGAAGTTCATCGTCTGATGTTTCATTCATAGCCTATGCGACAAGTCGGGGTTGGTTAGACGTGAAACCATATGATCTTCTGACCAACTCATGATATTAGGCCGTGATTGGATCATCATTTTCCAACCAAAACTGCTTGTAAAACTGACGATTGTAAATTAAAGCAGATGGTCTCGGGCGAAGGCGCTTGGTTGGTCGATTTCGACTAGTAAAATATCGGAAGTACTTGACACACGATAAAAACGCTGAACGACACTCGGACGATTGCTAATCCAGCTGTTAGCTGTTGTTTCAGCCTTGCCCATGGATGGCATGATACGCACGTCATGCATGTGTCATCTGGTAATGTCGTCCATATAGCAGTGCTCGTAAAATATACACTGGTCTCTCAAATTACAAGCGTAACCCGCCGGTTTTACTTACAGACCTCGGGCCCTTGGTTTCATTACGCCTGTATTTTACGCGTTGTTTTCGATGACGAGTAAATTACACTTGTATGTTAATACATGTTTGAAATAAACCAGAGCTCCCAAGCGCGGCCTTACCGTTTCATGCCGTCTCAGTTTCTCGAAGGTGCTCATAGGTGTCCGATGATCGTGGCTTCCTGAATGAGTAGCGGGCGCTGTATCAGACCATCCGTAGGGCCCGCGAGGCCCTCTCCGTTGTCCTTCGAGTTGTTGCGCTCGCCGTGGCGCCGAGCATTGTTAACATCGTCAACGAACATGAGGATTCAGGAGATGACTTTATTTTGACTGGATGAGACTAGGGACCCACTAGGGCCATAGCCGTACGTACGCAAGTGCCTCCTTATTATGTACAACTATATTTTTTTTGCTTTCTCCTGGTTTCCTGACACCATGGTCCCACACCATTGTCAACCTATGTAGTCAATATAAACGAGGGAATTGCACAAGGTGCGACCGACAGCTGGGACCAAGTAGCTCGAGCAGTATTGAGGAGAGCAGGGTATTAACTGGGCGGGCTGTGGCCCATCTAGCCCAGGCCAGATATCCAGCCCAGATACTAATTTTTTCAAGATGAAAATGGCTAGCCCAGCTATACGTCTTTTTGAGGAATACCCGCTGGGCTGCAAATCTTTCCTAGGAGGGATGCATTAGGCTTAACAGGAAAATGGGCTTTTAAAAATTATAAATGGGATGTAATTATAAAAACTGGGCAGTAACTATAAAAAATGCACCAAACACGAAATTAGTTTATAAAATATTATTTATGGATTTTGAAAATCTTAAATTTTCATTATTGCGCGTGAAATGTTTCGTTAGATTTTTACGTAATACAAATTTATATTTAATCTAACTAGAAATTTCAGGATAAAAATATTTTGGAGCCCATCAAAATGTGGGAAATTTTATTGAATTCTGTCTTCAACGGTTGGTTGAAATTATTAATCATTGTCCTAGCTAGAAAATGGGCTGTACTTTTAACAAACTGTAAATGGGCTATTGTAAATTCCATTAGAATTCCAAAATGGGTTGTACATTCTTACAAAACGTAAATGGGCTATAAGTTCTCTGCCACACACTTGTGGGCCTACTAAGTGACGCGTCCCCTAAAAAATAAGTTGACGCGTATGCAAGGCTTTGCCAACTTATTATAGTCAACACACGGTTCTAGCAGCAGTGGCCGTTGGATATCTATCCAACGGATGTCGTGCTTCTTCTTCAATTTCGGATATTCTTAGCTTCGGCCGCCCAAAAAATGATTCCTCCCCCTGACATCTGGGGCGCACCGTTTCGGAGGCTGACCTGTGGGCCTACTAAGTTGGAGCATACCAAGGGCTTTGTCAACTTAGTCAATAATAAACGTTTCTAGCTTTAGTGACCGTACGATGTCCATCCAACGGTCGTAGTGCTTCCTCAACCTCTGGTCCTCTCGGTCCAGCCGCCCAAAGCAGCGCCGGTCGTGCCGCGTGCCACTGCCTCCCGTGGCCGGCTGTGCTGCCGCGGAGGCCTCGCCGCCCCCATACTACACCCACCGTTGGCCAGGCCATCCCTCCACTCACCCACACCCCCTGTTATTCTGCGACGACGGCAGCCTCACACCGCAGCTGAACCAGTGAACCCTCGTACTCCTCTCCGCACGGGCTTCCACTGTTGCGTCTTCCCCGGCTCCGCGTCGTCCCCTTCCTAGGCCTCGCCATCGTCCAGACCACCGCCCTGGTGCTCTCGGTGCGGCGTGGTCAACGTGGTCAACGACCGACTTCCATCGGAAGAGTACTGTATGTGGAGAGGCTGACAGCTGGGTCCAGGCGGCCGCAAGGAAGTGCCTCCTTATTACGCGCAAAATAATTATTCCTCCACCTTACAGCAGGGACCCACCAGACGGGCCACCTTATTTCGTGAAAAAAACGTTGCCCCCTGACTGCTCGGACCCACCGGACGGGCCAGCGTATTTTGTGAAAAAAACGTTCCCCCCGCTGTAAGCTCGGACCCACCGGAAGTGCCTCCTTATTACGCACAAAAAAATGAATACTCCCCCAGCTAGCTGGGACCCACCATGGTGGGAGGCTGACTTGTGGGCCTACTAAGTTGACTGGGACGGGGGCCTTTGTCAACTTTAGTCAATATGAACGATTCTAGCTCCAGTGACCGTATGATGTGCATCCAACGGTCGTAGTGCTTCTTCAACCTCCGGTCTTCTTGCTCCAGCCGCCCAAAGCAGCGCCAGTCGTGCCGCATGCTCCTGCCTCCCGTGGCCGGCTGTGATGCCGCGGAGGCCTCACCGCCTCGTACTACTCCCACCGCTGGCCAGGCCATCCCTCTACTCACCCACAACCCCTGTTATTCTGCGGCGACGGCACCCTCACACCGCAGCCGAACCAGTGAACCCTCGTACTCCTCTCCGCGCGGGCTTCCACTGCTGCGTCTTCCCCGGCTCCGCGTCATCCCCTTCCTAGGCCTCGCTGTCGTCCACTGCCCTGGTGCTCTCGGCGTGGCGTGGTTAATGTGGTCAAGGAACGACTTCCATCGGACGTGGACTGTACGTGGAGAGGCTGACAGCTGGGTCCATGGCCGCAGCAAGGAAGTGCCTCCTTATTACGCGGAAAATAATGTTTCCTCCACCAGACAGCAGGGACCCACCGGACGGGCCACCGTATTTCGTGAAAAAAACGTTTCCCCCCTGACTGCTGGGACCCACCAGCTACACCTTCGCACGCAAGGAAATTCCTGACAGACGGGACCCACCTGGTCGAAGCGTACGTAGCATTGTCATTCTGGTCGTGAACGTGTACGTACATATATACTGGTGGATGTAGAGGTGCGCACGTGTCATATGAGAGGCGCGCACGTAGCATGTACACGTACGTACAGCGGCCAGGGTGCAAGAAAGAAAATATGGCCATGTATGTGTACATATGGGCGGGGTCTCGAACGCCTACTCACGCATACGTATGGCGAGGGCTCGTGTACATGGCTGGGTCAAAACAGAGAAACAGCGTCGTCGTCGTGTTCATGGGTCGGAACGGAATGCGTGGTCGTGTTCATCGGGAGGGCTTGGACAGAAGAGGCGATGGAAACGAGGCCTGGCGTACCGCACAACGGAGGAAACGGACCTCCTACGGTCGAAACGGGGGTCCTGTTGATCGGGAGGGGTGTGGCGTAACGCAAAACGGAGGAAACGGACCTCCTACGGTCGAAAAGGGTGTCCTGTTGATCAGGAGTGGTGTGGCGTACCGCAAAACGGAGGAAACAGACCTCCTACGGTCGAAACGGGGGTCCTGTTGATCGAGAGGGGTGTGGTGTACCGCAAAACGGAGGAAAGGGACTTGTGTTGGAGCACTACGGTCGAAACGGGGGTCCTGTTCATCGGGAGGGGTGTGGCGTACCGCAAAACGGGACTCCACGGGATACTGCTCATCTCCACCGTCGACCCCCTCCAGCCTCCACGAGCTACTGTTCATCCACCGTCGACCTCCTCCAGCCTCCACGGGCTCCTGTTCATCCAGCCTCCACCGCGCGCTACTCCACCGGCTACTGTTCAACCACCCCTCCACCATCTACTATTCATCCAGCCCTCCACACCACGGGGTCCTGTTCAACCACCCCTCCACGGGCACCCCTCCACCGTCTACTGTTCATCCTGCCCTCCACACCACGGGGTCCTGTTCATCCACCCCTCCACGGGCACCCCTCCACCGTCTACTGTTCATCCAGCCCTCCACCACACCACGGGGTCCTGTTCATCGAGAGGCAACACCACCGCTCACTGTTCATGCAACCCCCCCCCCCCCCCCCCCCCCCCCCCCCCCCCCCCCCCCCCCCCCCCCGCAACGCTCACTATTCATCCCATCGATCGGCTTCAGTTAGCAGCAGTAGCCAAGGAATCGCTCGATCGGGTTCAGTTAACAGCCATCGATCGATCGCTCGGGTTCAGTAATGCGTAGCCTGTAGTGCAATCACTCGGGTTCAGTTAGAGCCCAACGCCTCGCTCGGGTTCAGTTAGATCCAACGCCTCGCACACACGCGTGTACGTGTACGAGAGAAACGTGCATCGCTCGGTCCCCGACCTCCTACCGTAACCGGGAACTCCCTGAAATTTTCCTCCCCCTCGCTTCTACCACGATTTTTACCGTCATGGACGGCCCAAAGAATGTCATGCAGCTGCGTCTCCGGCCCGCCCACGATGAAAAGCCCATTTTCTGTCATGATTTTTTGTCATAGAAGTAGGAGCCCACCACATCTATGATGATACCGGGTTTTGTCACAATTATCGTCATAGAAGTGTCATATGTATGATAGAAATTGTTTTCGTTCGGCCCAAAATGTCACGGATGTGTCTTTTTTTGTAGTGATGGTATGAACAACAAGTGTATGCCGTTATCCATATGGATATATCGGTAGTAGGGAATTGAAAATGCAGAGGGCACAAGGGTCTCGGGAATGGTCGAAGAGTATCTTCAAAATCTTCTGGTGCAGTAGACGATCATCTAGAATGAGGGGCTCTCTGGGAGAAAGTATTATCGAGAACCTAAAGTTAGATTTAGTAAAACCATTTTAACCCGAATAGGAGAGAGATCAGAGTCCCAGAGTATAGACGAGGAATAAAAGATCCTAATACCACCCAATGGCGACGTGGGCCCGTAAGCCACACAGCCATGTTAGTAAAATAGTTTTCACTGACTAGACTCAACTTTGGCCAAGGAGTATGGAAGGGGGATTCGTACAGGCAGTCGGCTCTGATACCAACTTGTGACGCCCCCGATTCAATCATACACTAATCATACACGCAAACGTGTACAATCAAGATCAGGGACTCACAGGAAGATATCACAACACAACTCTGCAAATAAAATAAGTCATACAAGCATCATATTACAAGCCAGGGGCCTCGAAGGCTCGAATACAGGAGCTCGATCATAGACGAGTCAGCGGAAGCAACAATATCTGAGTACAGACATAAGTTAAACAAGTCTGCCTTAAGAAGGCTAGCACAAAGTGGGATACAGATCGAAAGAGGCGCAGGCCTCCTGCCTGGGATCCTCCTAAACCACTCCTGGTCGTCGTCAGTGGCCTGCACGTAGTAGTAGGCCCCTCCAGTGTAGCAGGAGTCATCGTCGACGATGTCGTCTGGCTCCTGGACTCCATCGTCTAGTCGTAGCAATCAGGTAAGGAAGGGGGAAAAGGGGGAACAAGGCAACCGTGAGTACTCATCCAAAGTACTCGCAACCAAGGACCTACACTACATATGCATGCATTGGTATCAAATGGAAAAGGGGTAGCATATGTGGACTGAACTACAGAATGCCAGAATAAGAGGGGGATAGCTAGTCCTTTTGAAGACTACGCTTCTGGTAACCTCCATCTTGCAGCAGAAGAGAGTAGATGGTAAGTTCACCAAGTAGCACCGCATAGCATAATCCTAACCGATGATCCTCCCCTCGTCGCCCTATGAGAGAGCGATCACCGGTTGCATCTGGCACTTGAAAGGGTGTGTTTTATTAAGTAACTGGTTCTAGTTGTCATAAGGTCAAGGTACAATGCCAAGTTGTCCTATTACCGAAGATCACAACTATTCGAATAGATTAACTTCCCTGCAGGGGTGCACCACATTTCCCAACACGCTCGATCCCCTTTGGCCGGACACACTTTCCTAGGTCATGCCCGGCCTCGGAGGATCAACACGTCGCAGCCCCACCTAGGCACAACAGAGAGGTCAGCACGCTGGTCTAAATCCTATGGCGCAGGGGTCTGGGCCCATCGCCCATTGCACACCTGCATGTTGCGTGCGCGGCCGGTGAGCAAACCTAGCATCCCTTATACAAGAGCAGGCGTTCCAGTCCAACCCGGCACGCGCCGCTCAGTCGCTGACGTCACGAAGGCTTCGGCTGATACCACGACGTCGAGTGCCCATAAGTGTTCCCGCGTAGTTGGTTAGTGCGTATAGGCCAGTAGCCAGACTCAGATCAAATACCCAGATCTCGTTAAGCGTATTATTTTGAAGTTACCGCGAACGCCGACCAGGGCCAGGCCCACCTCTCTCCTAGGTGGTCTCCGCCTGCCCTGTCGCTCCGCCTCAAAGTAACAGTTGGGGGCCGTCGGGAACCCAGGCCCACCTCTATCAGGATGGAGCCACCTGTCCTTTCAGCCCCCTCATCGGAATCACTTGCGGGTACTCAACGAGTCGACCTGACTTTAGTCATAACAAGTATAGTATGTATATATGTATGTATATACCCGTGATCACCTCCCGAGTGATCACGGCCCGATCACGGTAAGAGGTGGTACCGGTGAAGGGGGGAAACATCCAAGAAAATATCCCCGGTGTTTCGCGTTTTCGGACAAATGAACCAGAGGGGGAAAGTTGCGTGTTCGCTATGCTAGTGATGCGTGGCAGACGAACGGGCTGCGGATTCGGATTCGTCTCGTCGTTCTGAGCAACTTTCATGTACAAAGTTTTTTCATCCGAGCTATGATTTATTTTATATTAATTTTAAAAATTTTAAATCATTTTTAGGATTTATTTAATTATTTAAATCAACATTATCCAGAATAGTAAATGATGATGTCAGCATGACATCATGCTGACGTCAGTAGTCAACTATGCAGTTGACTGGGTCAACTACGTGTGGGTCCCGTATGTCATACACTACTTAGTTTAATTAGGGTTTAGCTAATTAATTACTGTTTAATTAAATTAACTAATTAATTAGATTAAGTTAAACAGGATTAATTAACTTAATTAATTCATTAATTAATGAATTAATTATTAATTTTATTAATTCATATTTACTTCATTTTCTTTTATTTTATAAAAAATGTTTTGGGGGCTGGGCCCCACTTGTCTGTGGCCCAGAGGGGCTTAACGGGCGGGCGCTACGAGCGGAGACGGGCAACGGGTGTTGGGCGCCCGATTGGGGGAACCCGGGAGCTGGCCTCGGGCACGGCCAGCGGTGCGGCACCGGCGAGGCAGAGCGCAGCCGCGGTGGGGGGGGGGGGCGGACGGCGCAGGGAGAGAGCGGCGTGGCGAGTGGATGCTGGGGCGGATCAAAGGGAGCCGGGCGACGGTCGTCGATGCAGGGGGCGGCAATAGCAGCCATAGGCAGGGGCGGCGTCGTGCGCGCGCGCACGGCGGGGCAGCAGCAGTGTGGCGGAGCCAGTGGGGCGAGCGGCGTAGAAGGGAGGCGTGGCGGGGCTGCAGGGCAAGCGCGGGCGTGTGGCAGCGGCGGCTGCAGCAATTCGCAGCAGTAGCAGAGCAGCAGGTGAGTGCGACGCATGCGGGCGCGCGCGGGGGATCGTGGTGAGCGCGGTCGAAGGGCGCCGGTGCGCGGCCAGGGGGCGCTGCATGGACGGCGGCGTACAACGAGCAGAGAGAGGGAAGGGGGAGCGCGCTCACGGGGAGTGCAGGGTTCGGGGCAGCGGGGCATGAGGAGGAGGACGGAAACGACGGCGTCGAGGGGCAGTCCGGCGAGGTGGCCGTCGATGAGGTCAGGGCGATGGGGTGGCTCCGGCGAGGCCCATGGAGCTCCGGGCGATGGCGCGGTCCAGCGGCGTCGGGGGGATCGTCGATGTCCAGAGGCGTCAGCGGCGATGGCGAGCGATCGGCGCGGTGAGGGGCACCTTCGAGCGCCCGATGCGATCGGGGTCGGGAGGAAGCAGAGGGAGGAGTGGGGAAAGTGGGGTGGGGTGCGCTAGGGTTTGACCAGAGTGGGGGAGGTTATGGAGAGTGGGGTGCGGCTGGGCCGGCCTGGTTGGCCCGGTGGCCAGCTGGGCCATGGCCCAGCAAGGGGGTTTTCCCCTTCTTTTTTTTCTTTCACTATTTATTTATTTTTCTTTTCTGTTTTTGCTCATTTTAAATATTTAGGCCTTATATAAAAACATGGTTTCTACATGACAAATAGTTAGGGAATATTTTCAACACATCGAACATTTTAGCTTTGACTTTTGAAAACTTTAATTGTTTTAACTTTAATTCAAATTTTGAATTTATAACCGTTTCGAAATAACGCGAGATTATCAGCAGTAACCGAGGTGAAGATGCATCATTAACGCGGGATTACTGTAGCCTAATTATCCGGGCGTCACAATAGAGTATTCTAACAATTTTTGAAGCATGTGTGTCTCTCTCAAAAGGTGTGTACAGCAAGGATGATTGTGGAAAACTAACAAATAAAGACTCAAATAATACAAGACGCTCCAAGCAAAACACATATCATGTGGTAAATAAAAATATAGCTCCAAGTAAAGTTACCGATGGAAGTAGACGAAAGAGGGGATGCCTTCCGGGGCATCCCCAAGCTTTGGCTTTTAGGTGTCCTTAGATTATCTTGGGGTGCCATGGGCATCCCCAAGCTTAGGCTCTTGCCACTCCTTATTCCATATCCATCAAATCTTTTACCCAAAACTTGAAAACTTCACAACACAAAACTTAAAGTAGAAAATCTCGTGAGCTCCGTTAGCGAAAGAAAACAAAACACCACTTCAAGGTACTGTAATGAACTCATTATTTATTTATATTGCTGTTAAACCTACTGTATTCCAACTTCTCTATGATTTATAAACTATTTTACTAGCCATAGATTCATCAAAATCAGCAAACAACACACGAAAAACAGAATCTGTCAAAAACAGAACAGTCTGTAGTAATCTGTAGCTAATGCAAGTTCTGGAACCCCAAAAATTCTAAAATAAATTTATGGACGTGAGGAATTTATCTATTAATCATCTTCAAAAATAATTAACTAAATAGCACTTTCCAAATAAAATGGCAGCAATTCTGGTGAGCGCTAAAGTTTCTGTTTTTTACAGCAAGATTAAAAAGACTTTCCCCAAGTCTTCCCAACGGCTCTACTTGGCACAAACACTAATTAAACACAAAAGACACAACCAAAACAGAGGCTAGATAAATTATTTATTACTAAATAGGAGCAAAAATTAAGGAATAAAAATAAAATTGGGTTGCCTCCCAACAAACGCTATCGTTTAACGCCCCTAGTTAGGCATAAAAGTAAGGATAGATCTAGGTATTGCCATCTTTGGTAGGCAATCCATAAGTGGCTCTCATAATATATTCATATGGTAATTTAATTTTCTTTCTAGGGAAGTGTTCCATTCCTTTCCTTAATGGAAATTGGAATCTAATATTCCCTTCCTTTATATCAATAATTCCACCAATCGTTCTAAGGAAAGGTCTACCAAGAATAATAGGACATGAAGGATTGCAATCTATGTCAAGAAAAATAAAATCTACGGGCACATAATTCCTATTTCCAATAATAAGAACATCATTAATTCTTCCCATAGGTTTCTTAATAGTGGAATCCGCAAGGTGCAAGTTTAAAGAGTAATCATCAAAATCACGAAAACCTAGCAAATCACACAAAGTCTTTGGAATCGTGGAAACACTAGCACCCAAATCACACAAAGCATAGCATTCATGATCTTTAATTTTAATTTTAATAGTAGGTTCCCGCTCATCATAAAGTTTTCTAGGGATAGAAACTTCCAACTCAAGTTTTTCTTCATAAGATTGCATCAAAGCATCAACGATATGTGTGGTAAAGGCTTTATTTTGACTATAAGCATGAGGAGAATTTAGCACGGATTGCAACAAGGAAATACAATCTATTAAAGAACAATTATCATAATTAAATTCCTTGAAATCCAAAATAGTGGGTTCATTGATATTTAAAGTTCTGACTTCTTCAATCCCACTTTTAACAATTTTAGCATCAAGATCTAAAGACTCCGAATTTTTGGAACGTCTTCTTGGTAGAGGTGGATTATATTCAGTCCCATCATTATCAAGATTTGTATTGCAAAACAAAGATTTAATAGGGGACACATCAATAACTTATAGATCTTCATCTTTATTATCATGGAAGCTAGAAGAACACGCTTTTATAAAGCAATCTTTCTTAGCACGCATCCTAGCGGTTCTTTCTTTGCACTGATCAATGGAAATTCTCATGGCTTTGAGAGACTCATTGATATCATGCTTAGGTGGAATAGATCTAAGTTTCAAAGAATCAATATCAAGAGAAATTATATCAACGTTCCTAGCCAACTCATCAATCTTAAGCAATTTTTCTTCAATCAAAGCATTGAAATTCTTTTGCCAAGTAATAAATTCTTTAATATTAGATTCAAAATCAGAGGGCATCTTATTAAAATTTTCATAAGAATTGTTGTAGGAATTACCATAATTATTAGAGGAATTACTAGGATATGGCCTAGGATTAAAGTTTCCTCTATACACGTTGTTACCAAAATTATTCCTACCAACAAAATTCACATTCATAGATTCGTTATTATTCTCAATTAAAGTAGACAAAGGAATATCATTAGGATCAGAAGAAACACTTTTATTAGCAAATAATTTCATAAGTTCATCCATCTTTCCACTCAAAACAGTAATTTCTTCTATCGCATGCACTTTCTTATTAGTAGATCTTTCAGTGTGCCATTGAGAATAATTAAACATAATATTATCTAGGAGTTTAGTAGCTTCTCCTAAAGTGATTTCCATAAAAGTGCCTCCCGCGGCCGAATCTAAAGGATTTCTAGAAGCAAAATTCAATCCGGCATAAATTTTTTGTATAATTATCCATAAATTCAAACCATGTGTAGGGCAATTACGTATCATTAATTTCATCCTCTCCCAATCTTGTGCAAGATGTTCATGATCAAGTTGCTTAAAATTCATGATATAGTTTCTAAGAGAGATGATCTTAGCGGGAGGAAAATACTTAGAGATAAAAGCATCTTCGCACTTATTCCATGAAAAAATACTATTTTTATGCGAAGACGAAAACCAAGCTTTAGCATGATCTCTAAGCGAAAATAGGAATAGCTTCAATTTAACAATATCATTATCCACATCTTTCTTCTTTTGGATATCACACAAATCAACAAAGTTGTTTAGATGGGTAGCGGCATCTTCACTGGGAAGGCCGAAAACAGATCTTTCATGACAAGAATCATCAAAGCAGCATTAATTTCATAAGATTCAACATCGATAAGGGGAGAAATCGGAGTGCTAATAAAATCATTGTTTTTGGTATTAGTAAAGTCACACAATTTGGTATTATCTTGAGCCATCATGACAAGCAAGCAATCCAACACACAAGCAAACAAGAGACGGGCAAAAAGAGGCAAATAGAGAAGGAGGAGGAGGAAGGAGAGAGAGGGCGAATAAAACGGCAAGGGTGAAGTGGGGGAGAGGAAAACGAGAGGCAAATGGTAAATAATTTAATGCGGGAGATAAGGGTTTGTGATGGGTACTTGGTATGTTGACTTTTGCGTAGACTCCCCGGCAACGGTGCCAGAAATGGCTCGTTGTCGGGAGTCAAATCTTGTCTTGACCTTGCGTAAGCCTCCCCGGCAACGGCGCCAGAAATCCTTCTTGCTACCTCTTGAGCATTGCGTTGGTTTTCCGTTGAAGAGGAAAGGGTGATGCAGCAAAGTAGCGTAAGTATTTCCCTTAGTTTTTGAGAACCAAGGTATCAATCCAGTAGGAGGCCATGCGCGAGTCCCTCGCACCTACACAAACAAATAAATCCTCGCAACCAACACAACAAAGGGGTTGTAAATCCCTTCACGGTCACTTACGAAAGTGAGATCTGATAGATATGATAAGATAATATTTTTGGTATTTTTATGATAAAGATGCAAAGTAAAGAAAGCAAAATAAACGGAAAAGGAAATATCTTGTAGATGGAAGATTAATATAATGGAAATAGACCCGGTGCCATAGGTTTCATTAGTGGCTTCTCTCGAGAGCATAAGTATTACGGCAAGTAAACAAAGTACTGTTGAGCAATTGACAGAATTGAGCATAGTTATGAGAATATCTAGGTATGATCATGTATATAGGCATCACGTCCGAGACAAGTAGACCGACTCCTGCCTGCATCTACTACTATTACTCCACACATCGACCGCTATCCAGCATGCATCTAGAGTATTAAGTTCAAGAGAACAGAGTAACGCTTTAAGCAAGATGACATGATGTAGAGGGATAAACTCATGCAATATGATATAAACCCCATCTTGTTATCCTCTATGGCAACAATACAATACATGCCTTGCTGCCCCTACTGTCACTGGGAAAGGACACTTCAAGATTGAACCCAAAGCTAAGCACTTCTCCCATTGCAAGAAAGATCAATCTAGTAGGCCAAACCAAAATGATAATTTGAAGAGCCTTGCAAAGATAACCAACCATACATAAAAGAATTCAGAGAAGATTCAAATATTGTTCATAGATAAACTTGATCATAAACCCACAATTCATCGGTCTCAACAAACACACCGCAAAAGAAGATTACATCAAATAGATCTCCACAAGAGAGGGGAGAACTTTGTATTGAGATCCAAAAAGAGAGAAGAAACCATCTAGCTAATAACTATGGACCCGGAGGTCTGAAGTAAACTACTCACACTTCATCGAAGAGGCTATGGTGTTGATGTAGAAGCCCTCCGTGATCGATGCCCCCTCCGATGGAGCTCCAGAAAAGGCCCCAAGATGGGATCTCATGGATACAGAAAGTTACGGCGGTGGAATTAGGGTATTGGCTCTGTATCTGGTAGTTTGGGGGTACGTAGATATATATAGGATGAAGAGGTACGTCGGTGGAGCAACATGGGCCCCACGAGGGTGGAGGGCGCGCCTGGGGGGTAGGCGCGCCCCCCTACCTCGTGCCTTCCTGGTTGATTGCTTGACGTAGGGTCCAAGTCCTCTGGATCATGTTCGTTCCGAAAATCACATTCCCGAAGGTTTCATTTTTATTTGGACTCCGTTTGATATTCTTTTTCTGCGAAACTCTAAAATAGGCAAAAAAACAGCAATTCTGGGCTGGGCCTCCGGTTAATAGGTTAGTCCCAAAAATAATATAAAAGTGTATAATAAAGCCCAATAATGTCCAAAACAGGATATAATATAGCATGGAACAATCAAAAATTATAGATACGTTGGAGACATATCACCCGCTTCCCGGAGTTCCTTGTTGTTCTCCTCTGTGACGGAGGAGGCCATCCACTTGCCCTGCGCTCCAGATCCGGACATGGTCGGAGTGTTAGTTGGGGATGGAAGGGGTTGAAGCTGGGGCGCTTGAGCTCGAGGATAGACGGGCTGAGGAGGAAGAGGCGTGGGGTCGAAGGCGGATCTTTATCTTCTTATAAAGGCAGAGAAAGTCGAGCGTCCCCCCATGAGCCTTAAAACTCGCCTATTCCCCAGGAGTCGTGTGAGTGGCACAGTTGGATTACCCAAATCCGTATTAATGAGAATCCCGCGATAAGGGGACACAATCTCTGCTTTGAAGAGACGTGTCAATGAATACCGTGTCTCGAAACATGAGGCAGGAGGCTGAAAACGGTTCAAAATAATAATAAGGCCGGAACTCAGTACGTCGCCAAAAAAGTTGTCAGAAGACATGACCTATTTTTGTTTAAGTATTTTGCCCTCGCGGTTCAGGGTTGTAACTATCGTACATAGCCGGATATAGTTCTTTTGATCAACTACTTTGGAGTATTCGGAGGAGGAACCCGCCTTGCAATGTTGAAGACAATCTGCGCGCCAGACACATCGTCATTGAAGCCTGGTTCAGGGGCTACTAAGGGAGTCCTGGATTAGGGGGTCCCCGGGCGTCCGGGCTATGTGATGTGGGCCGGACTAGTGGGCCATGAAGATACAAGATAGAAGGCTTCCCCCATATCCGGATGGGACTCTCCTTGGCGTGGAAGGCAAGCTTGGCGTTCGGATATGAAGATTCCTTTCTTTGTAAACCGACTATGTACAACCCTAGCCCCTCCGGTGAACATATAAACCGAAGGGTTTAGTTGGTAGAGGCAATCATAATCATAATCATACAGGCTAGACATCTAGGGTTTAGCCATTATGATCTCGAGCTAGATCAACTCTTGTAACACCTATACTCATCAAAGTCAATCAAGTAGGAAGTAGGGTATTACCTCAATTAAGAGGGCCCGAACCTGGGTAAACATCGTGTCCCCTGCCTCCTGTTACCTTCAATCCTTAGACGCACAGTTCGGGACCCCCTACCCGAGATCTGTTGGTTTTGACACCAACAGGCACCCCCTTGGGAAGGGCCATGCGCTATATCGAAGGTCCTGCATAATGGAGCATACGGACTCTACAACTTCACCAAAGGAATAGAAGAGACCAGAGCTTGGAACACAGATCTGCTCCACAAGTTTTACACTTAGAATAAAAATTTCTCCTTTGAAATTGTTAGTCCGAATGAGCTTAGATGAATAAAAATATTGCTTTCCCCATATATCGTCTAATTTGACCTACGGCCACATTTCATTTCACAATATTGACTGTGTTTGCAAACTAACACACCTTCAGTGGGTGCAGAGGAGAAAACTTACCTGTGAACCAGCTTTCGTCTAAGTGAAAAAACAATCCGAGTGAGGATCTGCTCCACACTCGGGGGCTTAGCTGTGAACCATCTTTGGCCTAAGTTTAAAAACAATTCGAGTGGGGATCTGCTCCACACTCGGGGGCTTAGCTGCGAACCAGCTTTCTCCTAAGTTAAAGAGCAATCCGGGTGAGGATCTACTCCACACTTGGGGGCTTAGCAACGAACCAGCTTCCGCCTAAGTTAAAAAAAACAATCCGAGTGAGGATCTGCTCCACACTCGGGGCTTAGTTGTGAACCAGATTTCGCCTAAGTTAAAAAACAATCTGAGTGAGGATCTACTTCACACTCGGGGGCTTAGTTGCGAACTAGCTTTTGCCTAAGTTATAAAACAATCCGAGTGAGGATCTACTCCACACTCAGGGGCTTAGCTGCGAACCAGCTTTCGCCTAAGTTAAAAACAATCCGAGTGAGGATCTGCTCCACACTCGGGGGGCTTGGCTGTGAACCATCTTTTGCATAAGTTGAAAACTCAGCCCGAGTGGGATTTGCTCCATACTTTGAGGCATAACTGCGAACCAGCTTTCGCCTAAGCCACACAAAACATAAGAAGCAAATAGAGACTTAAAGGGTTTTAAACCAAAGATTCAATCTGAATGTTTCCAAAATAAAACAAGCCCAAGGCTCGGCAAAGTATTTCATTACATCAACCACCCGGCATTCTGGGGCAAATTTGATCAAGTGTTTTAAGCCTCGGGCGGAAGGCTAGCTGGGTCGATGAAGGTCTCCAGGTCAATCCCGTCGGCGATGCGAGTGGCAGCTTCAGCAAAGGTCTCCATGAAATCCTCAAACTTGAGGTTCTTCTTATTCACCACTTGGAGGTTCTTCAGCTTCTCCTCGTCCATGTTCTTGCAATGAACATGGACGAGTGACAACGCCACATCAGCTCCACTCCAAGTGGCAGACTTATGATGACCCACAAGTATATGGGATCAATTGTAGCTCTTTTTGATAAGTAAGAGTGTCGAACCCAACGAGGAGCAGAAGGAAATGACAAGTGGTTTTCAGCAAGGTAATGTCTGCTAGTGCTGAAATTGTAAGTAACAGAGTAGTTTGATAGCAAGATAATTTGTAACGAGCAAGTAATGATGATAGTAGCAAAACTGCAGCAAGGTAGCCCAATCCTTTTGAGGCAAAGGACAAGCCAAAACGGTCTCTTATGATAAGCAAAGCGTTCTTGAGGGTACACGGGAGTTTCATCTAGTCACTTTCACCATGTTGGTTCGATGTGTGTTCGCTACTTTGATAATTTGATATGTGGGTGGACCGGTGCTTAGGTTCCGTTCTTACTTGCAAAAACCTCCTACTTATGATTAACCCTCCCGCAAGCATCTGCAACTACGAGAAAAGTATTAAGAATAAATTCTAACCATAGCATTAAACTTTTGGATCCAATCGGTCCCTTACAGAATAGCACATAAACTGGGGTTTAAGCTTCTTTCACTCTCGCAACCCATCATCTAATTGCTACTCCATAATGCATTCCCTTAGGCCCAAATATGGTGAAGTTTCATGTAGTCGACGTTCACGTGACACCACTAAGGGAATCACAACATACATACTATCAAAATATCGAACACATATCAAGTTCACATGATTACTTGCAACATGATTTCTCCCATAACCTCAAGAACAAAAGTAACTACTCACAAATGATAATCATGCTCAAGATCATAGGGGTATTAAATAGCATATTGGATCTGAACACATAATCTTCCACCAAATAAACCATATAGTAATCAACTACAAGATGTAATCAACACTACTAGTCACCCACAAGCACCAATCTATAGTTCCGGTAACAAGATTGAACACACGAGATGAACTAGGGTTTGAGATGAGATGGTGTTGTTCAACATGTTGATGGATATTGCCCTCCCCAAGATGGGAGAGTTGTTGGTGATGATGATGACGATGATTTCCCCCTCCGGGAGGGAAGTTCCCCCGGCGGAATCGCTCCGCCAGAGGGCAAAAGTGCTCCTGCTCAAGTTCCACCTCAAGATGGTGGTGCTCCATCCAGAAAGTCCTCCCCTTATTTTTTTTTCTAGGTCAAAATGACATATATACCAGAAGATGGGCACCGGAGGTGGGCCTGGGTGAGCACAACCCACCAGGATGCGCCTGGGCCCCCTAGCGTGCCCGGGAGGGTTGTGCCCACCTGGTGGGCCTCGTCTGGTACTTTTTTGCTCCAATATTCTTCATATATTCCATAAAAATTCTCCGTGAAGTTTCAGCTAGTTTGGAGTTGTGCAGAATAGGTAGCCTAACATAGCTTTTCCAGGTCCAGATTTCCAGCCGCCGGAATTCTCCCTCTTTGTGTGTACCTTGCAAATTATGAGAGAAAAGGCAATCGAATTACTCCAAAAAGCATTATTATATATAAAAACATCATAAATAAAAGTAGGAAAACATGATACAAAATGGACGTATCAACTTCTTCCAAGCTTTCACCCGAGTGAGGACTTCGATCAACCTCGCCATAACCGACTCCAGATCCATCTGGATCTCCTCACCTGGCTGCAATACCTTGTCGATCTAACCCAAGGCACCTCGGGTCCGAGTGATATAGCCTAGCGTGTTCTCCAGACAGTCTTCCAACTGGAGGATAGCGAGGGCCGCCTTGTCGGCGACAAGTGACTAGTAGGGTTTAGATCCCTCTCAAGCCGCTCTAGTTCCAGCGCCTTGTTGTAGCAATGCTCTGGCTGAAGGAAGACAGTCCATGAGCAAATGATTAAGGAAGAACTTACCACGAAGCTTCTCGCTAAACTCCTTACAAACCTCCTCAATATGCGCTTCCAAAGCATCCTTCTTTTCAGTCAGCTGTACGACCTTCTCCTCCAGCATCTGCTTCTCCTGAGTGAAGCCACTAACCATAGCCTTGAGGTCCTTGATATCCTCCTCCAACTTGCCTACTAAAGTCAGCTTCTCATCAGCAAGTTTGGTCTTGTTCTTAGCTTCCTTCTGGGATAACGCCAGGTCCTTGTATTTGTTATCCAGAGCCTACTTCATGGTTTCTAAAGAAATACAAGTCATGAGCCTTGTTACAAGTTGGGTGTTCTCGCTACGAGCATCTGTCAGAGTGGAATGACCCGGATCAAAAGGGGAAACAGTATGCAGCTACAAAATGGAGGAAATAGCTTACCTCCTAGAGCCTTCTTCTCTTTCTCCAGTCGGGCACTCTTGAGCTTCTCAGCCTCTAGATCGAGTCGAAGAGACGCCACCTCCTTCTCCATTGCAGCATAGTGGGATCCCATCTCACAAGTCCTCTACAACAGGCAAGAAACAATCAGTCGGAAGACCGGAAAGAGAAAACGAGACATTGACTCGCAAACATCTGGGCAAGCACCACTAGAAGGAACAAATTAGACCAGTACCAGATCCTGAAGTACCCTTGGGCTACACACTCGGTCATACCCCCAAGGAGGAACAAGCTTGAACAATACCAAATTCTCAAGTACATTGTGGTTACTGGGTCGGCCAAGCACCCCCAGCATGATCCAGCTCGATCAGTGCCAAATCTTGAAGTACCCTCTAATCTACCCTCACTCGGCTAGCCCCTGAGTCAGCAATGAAGAAGATAGAGAACAACAATGCCAGACGATCTGCTTCATTCGCTGACTTCCGAGTCAGCAATGAAGAAGATCCTACCAATTATCTCACCAATACATGAGTGACGCCGAGCGTCCCGAATGCCTAGAGACAGTTCTAAGTACTGCCACCGATTGCCAGCTATCGACGATAGTCTCGGGGACTACACCCAGTGGGTGCACTCAGCGTGCCCCCATTAGAAAGTGACTCGTCAATGAGCTAAAAAAATACCACAAGTTCTAAGACTACCGTCGATCGTTCCAGTCAACGGTAGCCTCGGGGACTACACCCAGTGGGTGCACTCATCGTGCCCCCACTGGATCAAGTCCACTCGACTATGCTTTGGCTAGCAGATTCTGAGTGAACACAAAGAAATTCAACAAAAGTTGAAAGACTCCTATCGACTAATTCCAGTCGACAGGAGCCTCGGGGACTACACCCAGTGGGTGCACTTAGCGTGCCCCCACTGGATCATGAACACCCAGTAGGTGTGCCCTGTGCAAACCCACTAACAAAAATTCTACCAAGAGAAAAAAGAAAAACTTCGACTGGAAATCATACTCACAATGGTACTTACTCGGACGTTGGTCTGCAGCGGTGCACTGGCGTCGTAAGCCTCCTTCAGCCGGTCGCACATCAGCCCGCCCTGGATCAGAGCCTCCTTGCCTGCCCCCACCTGATCCTCAGGGACATGGTACAGGGGGAAGGAGGTAGCTGGGGTCAACAGAGTCGTAGGTGTCGGCCTCGGCACCGGCATCACCGCCGCTTCACTCGGAGGAGCCTGGGTAGATCCTGCAGGCGGCACCACTGCTGACGAAGACGTCGAGCCACCTTGAGCTAGAGGACTCGGCTTCGCAGTCTTGCAGCAACCTTCGGCGGAGAGGTGCGGGCCACTCGGTGAGGGGAGGCGTCTGGCAAGGGTGTGTCAGCACTTGAGGCTCCCTCCCAGCTGATGGCATCTGTATTGGGGGCATCAGCCCTCTCATCATCATCCAGCTGAATAACCTCTGGCGGAGATACATGAACCAAGGATATCATTAGAAATCTGTCGGAGAAGGCCTCACCATCTGAATCGGTCGGCATAATGTACCATTGGAGGTGGCAGTGTCTGCCGCATCAGCGTCATTCGGACCTGGTTTGCGGGCGTGTGGGTCCGCTGAAGTCGTCGAGGTGTCGTTGCTGCGGAGGTCAGAGAACATCGGTCAGCAACCGAATCAGCACAAAAACAAACAAGGGGTTGACTAGAGCACTCACGTCAAGGCCACGGGCACCACAACCTTGATTTAAGGCACCACTACCTTTTGGGGCTTGGAGGAGATCTTCTTGGGAAACTTGGGTTGCTTCTCCGCCGAGCTCTCAGCCTCGTCATGAGCACGCTTCGAGCTCCGAGTCGCCCAACTAGAGACAGTCGGTTGTTGAGCCCCACTCGCCTTCCCCTTGGGATCATGCAGCTCCTTGGAGCGGGGTTCCTTGGGAGCCTCATAGGATGGAGAGGACTCTGCCTCTTCCCCCTCCATAGAGCTCTCCCCCACGTCACTCTCCTCCTCATCACCACTCTCGTCGTCGTCGGATTCCTCCGAGTACTGCTGCTCGGTATCACTCGTCATGTCTTCGGGCGACCGGTCCACCACCGGGATCTTGGAAATCAAGTTCTAAAAGTCCCGAAAAGCAAATAGATAACAGCATGAGGATAAGCTTTACAAAGGGTAGTATATGATCAAGCCGACTGGACTACAAGCAATTACCTTAGTGGGCGACAGGTCCTTGTGAAAGGCTGGCACCAACCGAGTTCCCTGCGGGTTTTCTTGAGCACACGTGATGGCCTTAATCTTGGCCCCCACCTCCTTCTCGGTTAGATCCTCAGGGTGCACCCGGGTGGATTCACCCGGCCCCTCATACAGCCACATGGGATGAGCCCTGGCTTGAAGTGGTTGGATGCGCCAAGAAGGTCTCCAGCAAATCCATACCGTTCACCCCGGCGTTCATGACTCCTATCAATGCGATGGACAAGATATCAATGCCCACCTTCTCCTCTTACGCCACAGTAAGGGTCGCTGGAGCTCGTACTCTCCCAGATAACTACGGTAGGAGGTCAGGCTGATGGTTGGCATTGGGGACTTCCCTGCAGTAAAACCAAGTCCCTTGCCACCCCTTGATAGAGTTGGGAAAGCTCATCTTCGGGAAGGACCTCCCCCCACGAACCTAGATGCCCAGGCTCTCGCATAGTTGGGTGACGTTGGTTTTCTCACCAGTCGGTGATTCCTTCACGGTCATCGACCGATGGGTGAATATGTATTTGAAGAGGCCCCATTGAGGGTGGCAGCCCAAGAAGTTCTCGCAGAGAGAGATGAAGGCTGAGAGATAAATGACCGCGATGGGGGAAGGTGATGGAGCCGAGCATCGAAGTAATTGAGGAACACTTAGAAAAAAGGGTGGGGAGGCATCGAGAAACCCCACTCGACGTGGGTGATGAGCAGCACGCATTCATCCTCCTAAGGCGTCGACCCGACCTCCCCCACACCCGGGCGACGCCATCCTTTGCACGGAATCAGTCCCTCTTCTACCAACTCCTCCAGCCACCAAATGGAGATGTGCCACGGGATCCAGTCCCCCGCCGTGCCACTGTCCGCCACACCAGAGCCGGAGGAGGTGGCCTTCCCAGGGCCGGCCCTGAGGGGGGGCAAGGGGCGGCCGCCCTGGGCCCCCAAAGTGGAGGGGCCCCCGTATGTGTATATCTCTGTGTTAACTAGGCCTTCATTGTTTAGCACACTAACAAAGTTTATTGGATGACCCAAGTAGCAACTACCATAGCTGGAGCGATACATCCCGTAACACATGCATCGTAAAAAGGGAGGAACTTGAGCGAGCCATCGTGCACGCATCACGCCGCCTTTGCCTCGTGACCAAACCATGGCAAATGAAAAGAATCGCAAGGGATGCAGTTACATTGCGGAGCTCAGCGGTGGACCGATGTTGCGTTCGTGTATGGAGGCGCGAGTGTTTCAGGTAGGTCAGCGTCTTCCACTTTTTGTATTATTTGCGGCCTTTAGTTTCTACGGTCTAGATCTGACATAATTGCGGTGTAGATGCCAAACAGGTCAAGACAAAGAGCAAGGCTTTGGATGATGATGTCTCCCGTTGTTCAAGGCTCGGGATGATGAGCCTCTCGTGAATCTAGTTTTAGATGAACTGAGAAGTGACTACACAAATGAGGTAATTAACTCTTGATTTACTTATATGCACAACTAGGTAAGAGTAAACATGCTGTATCATGGCACTGTTGATTTATTTTTTGACGAAGTGAATGAAATATTTTTATTTTCACTCATATGGATTGTCTCACCTATCTTGAGTAACTGAAATATGTGCATCCACTACTGCAGGATGGTCCAAACGCAACACTACGATTAGAGACCCTTCGACGAAACTGTGTGTGATGCCATAATCGCAAATGGGGGTGTAAAAAACCATCAAAAAGGTTCAAAACATTTGCGATGACGGATGCATCAAACATGGTTCAGATTTTAGTTGTGTGTGTGAAGTAGGGCATACAGTTCAGTTCAATTAACTATTTGGGATGAGGAGGAACAAAAGAAACGGGCAGCCATATGAAGGCGTGTGCGATATATAGCATACAGTTCACTAGTATGAACTGTGTGTGATTAGGCAACACAATGGAAACGGTACAACTGAACAAGAAGTGTGTGATACGCGGCAAACAGGTCCGTAATCAGAAATGTGTGTGAAGACCAATAATAACACAGACGATTGCTGCTAATAAGCCGTGTGATTTGCTCTGTCTATAGTAGAATAACATGTATATATATAACTGAAATAAACATCCAATTACATAAGTGACTATATAGATCATTCGCACACACCTCGATAAACAATTGCATGCATTCCAAAGTAGGAGAAACGATCGTCTAGTCATCTACTTCTTGTGACGCTCCCACCACTGCTATGTGGCTCGATCCCTCGTCTGGGTCAGGAAGAAGACAGTTCCTCATGTCAACGATCCGCCTGTACATCTCGTAGCTTGTGTACGCGTCCATGGCCGCATACTTGACATGTTTTTCATCCAGTCTCTTATGCCACACACTGTGCCAGGCATTCCTGTCCTTATTGCTCTCATTCTTCATCTTCATGTAGTAGGGGTCGATGATGGCCGAGGCGAGGTCAACCAGGGAGTTCAATTTGTTTTTGTCGCTACCCCAGACCTTGTAGTGGCTTTGAATGTTGACAAGATTCGGACATTTCAAGCACGAAACCTTGAGCGCTTTTAGATCGTTGGTGGTATCCATCGCAGCGAAACTATAGTCAGAGCTGTTGATAAACCTAGACGGGGGTACAGTAGGTAATAAAATAATTGGAAACTATGTTCAAATACGAATCCAACTATATAGTCTTTGGCGACATGCATTCATATTTTATTAGTTAAATCATACTTATAAACCAGGACGGGGGTATAGTAGGTAATTAAATCGCAAACATATTTTATTAATCGCATGTGTACGTGGCCTTTCGTCCTCCTCTCGCATGTCTTTTCACCCTGCTGCCGCAGACGGCTTACAGCGCAAGCTTGCGCAGCGCGCGGGGGCATTCTTTTAGCCAAACGCTGGCACCAATGAATCGTCGATGAGCCCGTTCCTGCGCAACCTCGCAGGTTCCCACGCAAGCTTCCCGCCTGACTCAGTGAAATCCACCAAAATCCCAGTGCTTACCGGCCTGCTATAAAAACCCTCACGGCTGGCGAGTCCTGCGTCGCATTTTCCGCTCCCTTCTTGTAGCTTATCTCGGCTGCTTCTCCCACAATCGACGATGGCACCGGTTCGTCCTCGTCGCTCAGCCACTCCGCCGCCATCAGAGGACAGCTCCAGCTGGGAGGCTACACCACGGTGGCGGCGCAGTCCTCGGCGTAGTGTAGTGCGCATGGCGTCCTTGTTGGGTGTGCGTGGAACACCCACCACACGCTCCGCCGCCGGTGCCCGTCGGCAGCTGTTACCAGTCGCCGTTGCCGCCACACCACCGTCGAAAGCCAGGGCCATCGCCTGCTCCACTACCGCGGCCCAAAGGCGGGAGGTGGCCGTCGTGGCTGCCACCCCACTGCCGGCCACCGTGGCCATCACCTGCTCTGCCACTGTGGCCTGAAGGCGGGAGGTGGAGGTCGTGGCCGCCACCCCGTCATCGGCCGCCGTGGCCGCCAGCCCACCATCGACCATCGATCTCATCACCCACTCCGCCACCACCGCCCGAAGGCGGGAGGCGGAGGTGGACGCACGCACGTGTGTCAGCATTCTGGGAACGGGGGTCCCCAGACATGCCTGCGGCCCATGGCATGGCCAAGCAGTAGGCCGTACGGCCCATCTTCACCAACAAAGCATCCAAGACCCTCGCGAGGGTCCAAGCCTCGCGAGGCGGATGACGCAAGAACTCCTCCCGAGCGGGCTAGTCAGGCAGGCTCGTGAGGGGTGGAGATATCAAGGCGAGGCGAACCTCACAAGGCTCTCGTGACGTGAGCCATGACGATCGACACCAGGCGGGCGCCAGCACGGGCAGCGTCCTTGTTTCCTCTTTGGTGCAAAGGAGGCAAGTGCAGCCGTGGAGTACCGAGGCATCAGACAAAGGTTACCATTTCGGTGCGACAAGACCAAGACCATGGACTGCAAGACGGTGGTCATCATGGAGCCCAAGACGGCGTCACCACCAGAGCCTTTCACAGGTGAATACCGCTTTTGTCAGGGTAGCTTATACTAGCCTTCGGATTAGCCCGCCATTGTTGGCTCCCTTCCCGCTTGATATTTGGGAAGAGGACCAGGGCCTCTATAAATAGGACTAGCCACCACTATAGAGGGGAGAGAGATCATCAGACCCAGAGGGGGGGTCAGACCCAGAGATAGACACAAGTCCAAAAGCACAAGAACACCTCAACCTTAGGAGGCTGTTCTTCCCCTTGTATTGTTCATCATCAGCCCAAGAGGCAATCCACCACCACCACACTGGAGTAGGGTATTACACCACAACAGTGTCCCGAACCAGTATAAACCCCGTGTCTTTCTTTGTTGTGAGTTCGTCGAGTTCGTTCGCGAGATCTAGCGAGCTAGAGCATAGATCAATAGGAGGGAAAGACTTCGCGCGCACCCCAGTGTTCGAACCTTAAGGGTTAGTCGGAGCCCCACATCCGACATTTGGCGCGCCAGGTAGGGGTGCGCCGGAGCTTATCCTCCACCAATCAGCTCTCCGACGTTTACCAGCTACGATGTCTGGCGACCCAAGGGCCGGATTCGACCGCTGGGCAGCCTGGCCGGCCCGGACGGCGCTGCCTGCCCATGAAGATCTCAACCCCGCACCCCAAGCGACGCGGGTGCCACCAAGCTCCGCCGGGCGTGGACAGCGCGGCCAGGCATCATCGACCCTCACCCCGTGGCAAGCACGAGCCGCGGCGAGAGCAGCGAGTCACGCCGCAGCAACAGCGCCGCGCTCACGGCGAGAGCAAGCGAGCATGCGGGCGGCACTCACAATGGCAAGGGAGCTACCACGATGCAGGCTGATGGAGAGCGGCTGGGACACGCTGCTTGAGTGTGTTGCTGAGCTGCTGGATGCAGCGGCGTCGGGAGCGCCACCCTTCTACTATCTACTCCCCCCCAGGCCACTGCGAGGTCGCGCGGCGAGCCTCGCCACATCTGCGCGCCATCGACTACGCCCGGGGGCTTCGTCAACATCAGCACGGCCGGTGGCGTAGGGGGCTCCAACCCCCCCCCCATGCCGCCCTCGACAAACACGAGCGCAAGCGTCACCCCCCATGGTCCCAGCCGGAAGCCATATTATCATCCCCAGGACGCCATCATGGGCGGAGCAACATGGAGCGTTGGGCACCACGGCGAGGTGTTCGGGGTGACGGCCTCGGAGGCTTACGTGCCCCGCATGATGGACCAAGGGTATGCACCAGAGGACGACATCGGCTCATTTGTTGGAGAAGATTGGGGAGAGGGGGCGCTAGGATTCGAAGCCTTCCAGGTGCCAGCGGAGAACCACAGCAATCGCACCGGCGACGGCAACCACAGGGTACCGCTAACCTCTCAGGAACAGGCTTAAGCTAACCATGGGCTGCAGATGAATCAGGTTGCAGCATCGATCGGTGACCCTGGCACGGCGGCACCCGTTTCAACAAGGGAGACACGCTGGGGGCCGCCGGGAGGGAGCCAGGAGCAAGGCCCCTCCCCAAGGCATGCGAAACCAGGGGACACCCGGAGGTAGGCCCTCTGCCGGGGTGGCTTCAACAACCCTTCCCCCGGCAGAGGACCGTGGTCGCCGAGGGAACCGTTGGCGTCCTCTTTCCCTCCTTTGTGTCGTCCGGGTCTCTGGTCGACTCAAAGGAGGTCAAGAGTGGCGCCAGGCGGGGCCCTCGTCTGGCGATATGAAGTAAGGCTGGTACCTGTGAAGAAGGCCCAGTGCCTGTGAAGCTCGCCGCCCGTGACACTCTCACGTAATAATGAGTTGGGGCTGTACACGCCCCGGAGTCTCAGGAGTGCCGGCCTCAGGCCCTGGGGCTCCCTCCCACGCCTAGTGGACAACACTTAGCTCCGCGCTGGTGAGAATACTTGAAGACCCGGAGAGTAGACTAGGTGCCAGACGCGGCCTTTTGCTTTGGATCTCTCTTTCTGTGGCTTTGCTTTCTGATTCTGGACTTAAGTTGAAGCTGAATTTTTATCGATGCGCGCGGGGGGTGCCTTTTCTCGTTCGAGCCGTTTCTCGCCTTCTGGATTTTGTTTGGTTTGGGACTCACATCCATCGCCTTTCCCTCGCAGAGCTCCTCGCGAGCCGGCCATGCAAAGCACGCACTAGCACTATGCCTGGTGCTGACCCCTTGCGGGCCACCTCAAACGGGGCGATAAGCTCCACAGGATTCTCAGGAACTCGTCGCCTCACGACCCAGCCCTAAGTTGGTGCTGACTAAGGTAAACCATGTCAGGAGACTCACCCCCAGCTTCATGAGCTCACGAGGACACATACCCACATCGCATAGGAAAGTAAAAACTACGATTTGCTTACACGAGGGGCTCCCCCTCTCAAAATGCTCTTACAAGTTTTCCAAGGGCCACGCCCGAGTTTTGCGTGCAGAATAAAACAACAGGAGAATATGGGATCAGCCAGAGACATCGCTCGCTGCATCGTCCATAGACGCGCCACTCGCATCATCATCATCTCCGTCGGAATCGTCGCTGCCGTCGGCGACACCCCCATCGCCGTCGTTGACCACGTCACCTTCGTCTGCGACGACCACCACCCCATCATTCTCCGAGGTGAAGGCCCTGACCAACGCGTCGATATGGTCCTCTACCCAACGCGCCAAGTCACCCCGGACGGCCATGGGTACAGGGGCAATGGCGGCATCAAAGTCGAAGTTGGGGTCGGCGTTCAGAAGGTGGATGAAGACACGGGAGAAGGCACGCTGAAGCAGGCCACGACCCCTCTCCTCCACAAGTTGTCGAGCTCTGGTAGACTGAGCCTCGAGGCGCGTCACCACCTCGGTGAAGAAGGTCAGGTGGCTGGCGTAGTCACTTGAGTGAGGGGTCGGGGCGTTCTCATCGCAGATGTAACCCAAGGTGGTGTTGGCCTTGTTCCGAAGGTCTTGAAGCATAGGAGCGTGCTCGCGCTCCAGCGTCCGCCGTTGAAGCACTTCCTCCCTGTTTTGCCGTGCGACGGCCTCGGCATCATCAACTCGTTTCCGGAGGGAAGACAGCTTGGCGCGGGCGGAGGCCAAGTCCGCCTGCGCCGTGACCAGGGCGGCAGCTGTGGCCTCTGCACGCCTCTCAACCTCATCCAACCTGGGCCTGAGGGTGGCGGCCCTGCCCGCACCCTCCTGACCAGCGAGCTTTAGCTTCAAGTCATACCTGCCCTCCAGATCTGCGCGAACCTCGGCCACCCGGTGATTGATCTCCTCCTTGACTCTGGCCTTGCGGGCCACGACAGCATCTTCAGCTTGAGCGACTTGACGCTCCCTCGTCTCCAGTCGCTCGAGCTCGAGGTTGCGCTCCACGGCTTCCAGGGCCAGTGTCTTCTCGCGCTGCCGGACCTCCTCTTCCTCCACAGGCGTCCCCCTCATCTACGCAAGGGCGTCCCCGCGCGCCTCGACCTACTGCTCAAGGGACGCACACCAGGCCTGGAGCTCCCACGCGCACTCCTCCGAAGCCTCGCGGCGGCGATCAGCCTCGTGAGCTTCTTCCAAAGCTCGCGAGCGGGCCTCATTGGCAATCTTGAGGGACGCCTCAGCCTTCGCGTTCTCGAGTTCACGATGATAACGACCGAGGTTGATGGCCACTCGCAGATTGCGCCGCTCCTCCATCAACCGAAGACCTTCATCCTCAAGACGCGAGTCGACACCAGCAAGCTCTTCACCAAGGCGGTTCATCGCGCCCATCGCCTACTGGAAGAGCTCGTGGAGAACCACCCTACGCCCACGTTCGAGCTCGAACGCTCAGCCCACCTCGTCCTCCACCTCAGGGGCTGCGGGTGGAGCATCAAGTGGCGCACCACCTCTCGGTTGGGGGTTGGGGGCTGGCACGGCCCCAGGCGCCAGCTGACCCTCGCGAGGGGCCCGAACCGAACAAGGCCCGCTGCTTGAAGGAGACTCCAGGATTGAGGCTAGCCAGCTAGCAATCGTGACCAAGGAGGAGCCATTGGCACGCCTGCTACGCTCCGAGCAAGGCCACGAAGAAAGGACGGCGAAGGTGGAAGCTCGGGGCGCCTTGATGATGGACCAACTCCCCTGGCTGACCCCACGCCGTGGGTAGCGTCCGAGCCGGTAGCGCTGGAGCTTGGCGGGCGCGATGGGACAAAAGGGAGCTGCTTCTCTGGAGATTTCGCGGCCTTAGCAGAAGGGGACCTGAGGGGACAATCGTCAGGAAAGGAAGGCGGCACATAGAAGATCACTAAGATAAGGTACTTACTCGTCGATAGCGACATACTTCCGTCGCTTTAACGGCCCGAAGATGTTGCTGCCGCTGGGGGATCCCTTCCTCTTGCGGAGCTCCTCGAAGTCCACACAAAGGCAACCATAGCGCTGGACGTGACGGCCGGAGCGCGGCAGAGCCGAAGAAGAACCAAGAAGGATGGCTTCAAGGGAGCCCAGCTGCAGCGAACAGCCCGACTCTTCCTCTCTGCGACCTCCCGAGGCTCCTAGAGCCTCGGCCTCGGGAGCCGCATGCCGCATCTCATCAGCGACTGATGCCTCAGGAGGGGCGTCGCAAGCTCCCGAGGACGACACCCCCGGATCACCGCTCGGCATGTGCCCCTCAACATCTGAGCAGCCGGCCACCGTCACCGCTCGCTCCCCCGCACCATCACCTGGGGCGAGCTCGGCACCGGCGGCGAAGACGGGGACCACGATGATGGGATTCTCGCGGGGCCCCACCAAGCCAATTGGGCGCAGCCCCCACTCATCAAAGGAAGGCATGTTCGTGGCAAAGGTGACCTTGTTCTTGCAGCGGTACAACATGCAGCTTTTCTTGGGCATCTCGTCCGGCAGAGGGACACCAGATAGGACCGTGAGCACCATTTGTTGTGCAGCGAGAGGGAGCCCCTCCTCCTGAACCCTCATATTGTCCTATCTGCTGAGCAAGTCCCACATCGGGCGAGAATGGCGCTGAAGCGAAGCAACTCGACGCCTGACAAACTCCCTCACCACCATGGGCGCAGTCACGCCAAGGTCCTTCAACCACCTCAGCCTAGCCCAGACGGGGGCAAGGCAGGGGCTCGTGAGCTTCTGATGGCCCCAGCCGGAGTTTGGAATGGCAGGCCCCACCGGAGCTTGGAGCAGAGGGTTGAGCACGCCGGCATCAAAAAACACCCATCGCGTGCGGAACTCGCTCGCGGATGAAGGGAGCTCGAAGTCGATCCCCATGCCTGTTGTTGCAGCCATGGCCTGGAAGCCCGCACATCCTAAGCTCTGTCGGGCACCGGTGAGATGCAGCGAGAAGAAGTGGCGGAGGAGTGCCACGGAGGGGGTGATGCCCACCATGGCCTCACACACAAAAGCAAAGACGGAAACAAGGGTCACAGATTGAGGGTCGAGATGGAGCATGTGGATCTGATAGTGCTCGTGCACCGTGTTGAAGAAGGCGGAGAAGGGAGGAAGTAGGCTAGCCCAGAGGGCGTCAATGAAGATCGGAACCTCGGTGACTGCCGGAGCCATGCTGGAGCGAGACACAGGCCAGGCCGGCGTCTCTCCCCACTCGTTGAAGCTAGAGGCGAGCATGGGGCGCACCTTGCCCATGGCCTCGTCGTTGAGCACCCGAGCCCGGCCGAGCGCCGGCTCGAAGGATGGAGGCGCAGTTGGCAAGGACAGAGGTTTCTTCTCCTTTTGAGCTTGCGTCAGCACCATGGTGGTAAAGCGGGCGGAGCACTGGTCGGATTGAGGAGGCCGAGCAAGGCGTCGAGGAAGCAGGGAGATTGGAAGATTGGAAGAACCAGGCACGGAGAGGGAAGAATAAATGTGCAAGAAGCGGGGCCGCTTAGCCAGGCGGATTCAAGGGCAGCGTGGGGAAGCGAAGACACCCACGTCCAATCTACCGCCACACGTCAACCGAGGCCGTGGGCTCTTGGGGCCCGTGGTGCTCCGAACTTGACCCTTGGCTTCGCCGTGAAGCCAAGCCCGAGCGCACCTTGGGCCCGGGGGCTACTGTCGGCGTTCTGGGAATGGGGGTCCCCAGACCTGCCTGCCTGCGACCCACGGCGTGGCCAAGCAGCAAGCAATATGGCCCATCTTCACCAACAAAGCATCCAAGACCCTCGCGAGGGTCCAAGCCTCGCGAGGCGGATGACGCAAGACCTCCTCCCGAGCGGGCTAGTCAGGCAGGCTCGCGAGGGGTGGAGATATCAAGGCGAGGCGAACCTCACGAGGCTCTCGTGATGTGAGCCATGACGATCGACACCAGGCGGGCGCCAGCGCGGGCAGCGTCCTTGTTTCCTCTTTGGTGCAAAGGAGGCAAGCGCAGCCGCGGAGTACCGAGGCATCAGACAAAGGTTGCCATTTCGGTGCAACAAGACCAAGACCATGGACTGCAAGACGGTGGTCATCGTGGATCCCAACACGGCGTCACCACCAGAGCCTTTCACAGGCGAATACCGCTTTTGTCAGGGTAGCTTGTACTAGTTGTCCTCCTTCGGATTAGCCCGCCATTGTTGGCTCCCTTCCCGCTTGATATTTGGGAAGAGGACCAGGGCCTCTATAAATAGGACTAGCCACCATAGTAGAGGGGAGAGAGATCATCAGACCCAGAGGGGGGGTCAGACCCAGAGATAGACACAAGTCCGAAAGCACAAGAACACCTCAACCTCAGGAGGCTGTTCTTCCCCTTGTATTGTTCATCATTAGCCCAAGAGGCAATCCACCACCACCACACTAGAGTAGGGTATTACACCACAACGGTGGCCTGAACCAGTATAAACCCCGTGTCTTTCTGTGTTGTGAGTTCGTCGAGTTCGTTCGCGAGATCTAGCGAGCTAGAGCATAGATCAATAGGAGGGAAAGACTTCGCGCGCACCCCAGTGTTCGAACCTTAAGGGTTAGCCGGAGCCCCACATCCGACAACGTGCGTCAGCAACCTTGCGCGCTACACCGAATTCCTATGGGGGAGGAGGAGCGCCTCGTCGAGCATGCAAAGAGACTTACCGCCGCCGTGGCCGCGGCACACGCCGCCTCAGAGGCTAGGAATCAGGAGATCTACGAGGAGAACCACCGCTTCGAGAGGGGTCGTCTGGAGCGAGAGAGGGCATTCGAGGTGAGTGTCACTGAAGCTGCAATAGCGGCAGGCACCGTATTTTGGTTGCCAAGCTCGTCGGTAGGCTCCTCCTCCTCCGCCTCTTACTGAGCGCGCTCGGCAGAGGAGAGGCAGCCGGAAGTAGTACAAAGCCCCTCTGCAGTAGTAGTAGTAGTATTTAGGGGCTATTTTGTTCAGTTCACCTAACTATAGGTGTGGTGGAACTGTACAACGTACTCAAAATTAGCTAGTATATATACTTGAAATAGCTATTTCAGTACCTGGTTGGCAACAATTGGGGAAAAGTTTGGTCGGTTCAGCTATCAAGTTGGACTGTTTGTATAAATTAAGAACGAATGCTTAATCTATGAATGAAACCTATGCTTAATTACTGAATTCTAGTTGCAAAAAATAGATACTGCTAGTGATTTTTAGCTTCATATTTTGACAAATCGCAGTGTTACAACGTTGAAAAATGGAAATTTTACTAGATCAACAAATGTCAATCTTTTCATTTTGACAAATGGTAACATACCCAATATGACAGATGCAAATCGCACCAAATTGTTTGTAAGTGGTTGCACACGGGTCATCCAAAATAACCGTTTATGTTGAAGAGATGCACAAATCCTACTCTCACTTTGCATCATGTCGTCCCGGGGTCGATGGGCGGGGGCGGGTGGACGGCAGCTGGCGACGCTGAGAGGTAGCGTTCGACGGCGGCGTCCCATGCCGCTGAGGGGGGCGCGTGCACGGAGAGGACGGCAGGCGGCCATGGAAGTCTGCGTAGCGTATAGCTCGCACGCTTCCCGATGAGCCTGCGCATTCGAGGACATCTTGCACTCCTCTCGGTCAGCTTGCGCACCGGACTGCGCTCGCACGCCTCCCATTGAGTCAAGGTCAAGCAGCTGTCTGCACGACACCTCCTACAGCCATTTAAACCAAGACACGTGGCGTCACGTGAATGGTTAACAGAACACACACGGTTTGAATTATACAAACGTTTGAGATATTAAAGTGGCAGCTATTTTTTCAAAATGCCTTTGTTGGTTGTCATTATTAGAGTGCGCCTTCTCTCAAAATGGACATGAAAAATACCACATCATGTCAAGTCCCATTCCATGATAGCATGCCAAGTTTCATGAATTTCAGACGAGTTTTGGATTTACTAGAATTTAAAAACCAGGCATCTCAATGTTTTGCAGGCAATCAACGGTGCCCTAGTGTTTGAAATTCATTCCCATTTCTTGCATGGGACCTAAGCACGCACCCAAGGACACAGATTTGATTTTTCAACCAATTTATATGCAGTGGAGCATGTGCATGTAGTTCAAATTTGAATTATGCACATAAATGCATTGAAAACTCAGTTATTGCATAAAAATGTCCAAACAAACCCCGAAAAATCACAAAAATTGACACAACACTCCTGTTGTTCTATGTAGACACGAGAAAATTTTTGGAAGCAATAAGAGGCAATGGATATCGTTTCGTCCCCAAAGGTGGGACGTTCCCTACCGAAACCATCATGCTTGTTGTGAGAAGCTCTGGTTTGTGAGAAGCATATACCCAAACCTGCCCCAAACGGGACAAAAAATTTACAACGGCATGTTGATTCCGCTCCATGAAAGCATGCCATGTTTCATGAATTTCAGACGAGTTTTGCATTTACTAGAATTTAAAAACTAGGCATCTCAATGTTTTACCGGCAATCAACGGTGCCCTGGTGTTTGAAATTCATTCCCATTTCTTGCATTGGACCTAAGCATGTACCCAAGGACATCGATTTGATTTTTCAACCAATTCATATGCACTGGAGCATGTACATGTAGTTCAAACTTGAAATATGGACATAAATGCATTGAAAACTCAGTTAATGCATAAAAATGTCCAAACGAACCCCGAAAAATCACAAAATTTGACATCACATTCTTGTTGATCTATGTTGACACGAAAAAAATTTGGAAGCAATAAGAGGCAATGGATATCGTTTCTTCCCCAAAGGTGGGACGTTCCCTACCGAAACCATCATGCTTGTTGTGAGAAGCTCTGGTTTGTGAGAAGCATATACCCAAACCTGCCCCAAATGGGACAAAAAATTACCATGGCATGTTGATTCCGCTCCATGATAGCATGCCAAGTTTCATGAATTTTAGACAAGTTTTGGATTTACTAGAATTTAAAAACCAGGCATCTCAATGTTTTGCCGGCAATCAATGGTGCCCTGGTGTTTGAAATTCATTCCTTGCATGGGACCTAAGCATGCACCCAAGGACATGGATTTGATTTTTCAACCAATTTATATGCACTGGAGCATGTGCATGTAGTTCACATTTGAATTATGCACATAAATGCATTGAAAACTCAGTTATTGCATAAAAATGTCCAAATGAACCCCGAAAAATCACAAAAATTGACACAACACTCCTGTTGTTCTAGGTTGACACGAGAAAAATTTTGGAAGCAATAAGAGGCAATGGATATCGTTTCTTCCCCAAAGGTGGGACGTTCCCTACCGAAACCATCATGCTTGTTGGGAGAAGCTCTAGTTTGTGAGAAGCATATACCCAAACCTGCCCCAAACGGGACAAAAGTTTTACCACAGCATGTTGATGCCGCTCCATGAAAGCATGCCATGTTTCATGAATTTCAGGCGAGTTTTGGATTTACTAGAATTTAAAAACCAGGCATCTCAATGTTTTGCCGGCAATCAACGGTGCCCTGGTGTTTGAAATTCATTCCCATTTCTTGCATGGGACTAAGCATGCACCCAAGGACATAGATTTGATTTTTCAACCAATTTACATGCACTGGAGCATGTACATGTAGTTCAAATTTGAAATATGCACATAAATGCATTGAAAACTCAGTTAATGCATAAAAATGTCCAAACAAACCCCAAAAAATCACAAAAATTGACACAACACTCCTGTTGTTCTATGTTGACATGAAAAAAATTTGGAAGCAAGAAGAGGCAATGGATATCATTTCTTCCCCAAAGGTGGGACGTTCCCTACCGAAACCATCATGCTTGTTGTGAGAAGCTCTGGTTTGTGAGAAGCATATACCCAAACCTGCCCCAAATGGGACAAAAATTTTACCACGGCATGTTGATGCCGCTCCATGATAGGATGCCAAGTTTCATGAATTTTAGACGAGTTTTGGATTTACTAGAATTTAAAAACCAGGCATCTCAATGTTTTGCCGGCAATCAGTGGTGACCTGGTGTTTGAAATTCATTCCTTGCATGGGACCTAAGCATGCACCCAAGGACATAGATTTGATTTTTCAACCAATTTATATGCACTGGAGCATGTGCATGTAGTTCAAATTTGAATTATGCACATAAATGCATTGAAAACTCAGTTATTGCATAAAAATGTCCAAACGAACCCCGAAAAATCACAAAAATTGACACAACACTCCTGTTGTTCTATGTTGACACGAGAAATTTTTTGGAAACGATAAGAGGCAATGGATATTGTTTCGTCCGCAAAGGTGGGACGTTCCCTACCGAAACCGTCATGCTTGTTGTGAGAAGCTCTGGTTTGTGAGAAGCATATACCCAAACCTGCCCCCAAATGGTATAAAAAATTACCACGGCATGTTGATGCCGCTCCATGATAGCATGCCAAGTTTCATGATTTCAGATGAGTTTTGGATTTACTAGAATTTAAAAACCAGGTATCTCAATGTTTGCGGCCGAGTAACGGTGGCAGGGTGTTTGACATTCATTCCCATTTCTTGCATGGGACCGAAGCAGGCAACCAAGGACACAGATTTGAATTTTCAACTAATTTATATGCATTAGAGCATGTGCATGTAGTTCAAATTTGAATTATGCACATGAATGCACAGAAAACTCAGTTAATGTATAAAAATGTCCAAGCGAACCCCGAAAAATCCCAAAAATTGACACAACTCTCATGTTGTTCTATGTTGACACTGGGAAAAAAATTTGAAATCGAGAAGATGCTACGGATATCGTTTTGTCCATAAAGGTGAAACGTTCCCTACCGAAACCATCACACTTGTTGTGTGAGAAGCTCTGGTTTATGAGAAGCTTATACCCAAACCTGCCCCAAATGGGACAAAAAAATTACCATGGAATGTTGATGCCACTCCATGATAGCATGCCAAGTTTCATGAATTTTGGACGAATTTTCAATTTACTAGAATTACAAAAGCAAGTGCGTCGACATTTGCCGGAGAGCCACGGTGCTGTGGTGTTCGAATTTCATCCCCATGTCTTCCATGGGAGATAAGCATAAACCCATGGACACATATATGATTTTACAACCCTTGTTGGTGCACCGTAGCATGTGCATGTAGTTTAATTTTGAATTGTGCACTTGAAATGGCTAGAAACCCAATTTAATGAATAAAATGTTCAAACGAACCCTGAATAATTCCAATTCTTTTACGACACACATATAGTTGCCTGTTCACTCCAGATAAAAGGTCTAGAAATTCAAACACCGTCCATTGTCATTGTGACCCCATTATGTAATTCAAATCAAGATGAAAAATCAAGTAGATCACACACAGTTTATTATCACCAACCGTGTGAGATGCAGCACAAAATATCCTAGAGCACCATTGGTGTATAGTACGCCTATGGCTTACGCGAGAAGGTGTGTCGGCTACAGTCCACAGCCGGCGTCTCAAGCACACTAGCTCGCTTCCCAAATATCATTTCACTGTTCAATCATCACTGGTGAAAGATGGGCACGTGGACCCGCGTCATGAGGGCAACTTCGATGGCCCACTCCGGCGAGAGCGCGGCCATAGCCGCCATGCGCATGCTAACAAGGTGCATGAGCGTGGGCGCAATCTGCGACCGGGCGGCCATGGCAGCCCAAACGGCCACTGTTGCTTCTCAGGTGGCGGCAGCAACATCTGGCGAGAGCGACACAGTAGATGTCCGTTCCGCAACGGCGGCCTTAGCCCTGATGGAGGCCGCCCACGACCATGTCAAGGCTGCCCACGCCCAGCTCCTGGCGGTCACCGCACAAATCAAACGAAGCTTCTCCGACAACGGTCGGCAACCCACGGCCGAAGAGCTGGCAATCGCCGAGAGCGTTCGAGCAGCCGTCAGTTCCTCCGCTGCATACCTTGCGACGACGGAGCCCGTCCAAGCCCAGATCGCGTCCACCCATGCCCAGCTCGTGGCGGCCTTTTCCAAAGAGATGGCGGACGCGGATGGCGAGATGCTTGCAGAGTATGGTGTGATGGATGCCATGGAGCCCCTTCCCCAGGATACCGTCGGGCGCGAGCTGGACATGGAGGCGACGGCGGAGATCGACGAGCACCAGCCGTAGTAGTACTCTTTGTTTTGTTTAATTAAGAGCATCGGTCTTTAATTTGTTAGAGTAATGTTTAGGTCTGTTAGCTCTGTTTAATTGTTGAACTTGCTCAATTAAGAAGTTAGTCTCCTTTGTGTACCCAAATTATGCAATGACGTGGATGACCACTGTAACCATGGAAATTTGAACTAAAATTTGTACCATGAAATTCGATACCAGTAGCTATGTGTTTAATCTCTCTCTCTCTCTCTCTCGTAATTTCTATCACGGGATTTGTTAATATAGTTGGATCATATGTGTTTCTACCCTCTATACTCTTGTTATGATCAATTGAATCTTTACCCTTTAAGGTTTTGTCTTGTCGGATCAAATATTCAGAGATGAGAACACATGATATATATCTTGCGGTATGAATACTTGAGGTGACAATTGGGGTGTCTTATTGATTCACTTGATATATGTTATGGCATTCAACTCGCGGATTGTCGTGGTTATATTGGGGTAATCTATGCATAGGGGTTGATGCATGTTTTTCTCCGACGGAAACTTCGGGGTCTCTTTATAGTTCTTTGTGTGGATTGAGTATTATGAATATGAATTTGCTTTGGTGTTATTCTAGTACGAACTCTAGGATAGATCGAACGGAAAAATAGCTTTGTGTTATTTTAGTATGAACTCTTGAATAGATCGAACGGAAAGAAAAGCTTTGAGGTGGCCTCGTACCCTACAAACAATATCTATCTTTTGTTCTCCTCTAATAGGAACTCGGAAGTGATTCTCTACTGCACTTTGAGGGATAATCATATGATCCAACTATGTTAGCACTGTTGAGAAATTGCACTAGTGAAAGTACGGACCCTAGGCCTTGTTTTTAAGCATTGCAACACCTTTTTTGTGCCCATTTACTATTTTCTACCTTGCTGTTTTTATTTATTCAGATTATAAAAATATATTTCTACCATCTCTATTACACTTTTATCAGCATCTCTTCGCCGAACTAGTGCACCTATACAATTTGCCATTATATTGGGTGTGTTGGGACACAAGAGATTTCTTGTATTTGGTTGCAGGGTCGTTTGAGAGAGACCATATTCATCCTACACCTCCCACGGATTGATAAACCATAGGTCATCCACTTGAGGAAAAATGCTATTGTCCTACAAAAATTTGCGCTTGGAGGCCCAACACGTGTCTACAAGAATAAAGTTGCGTATCAGATCCGACCTAGGTGTCATACCTAGTGCATCGGGTCCAATGAAAATCTTTTGTGACAATACTGGTGCAATTGCCTTGGCAAAGGAATCCAGATTTCACAAGAGAACCAAGCACATCAAGAGATGCTTCAATTCCATCCATGATCAAGTCAAGGAGGGAGACATAGAGATTTGCAAGATACATATGGATCTGAATGTTGCAGACCCGTTGAGTAAGCATCTCTCACGAGCAAAACATGATCAGAACCAAGACTCCATGGATGTTAGAATCATCACAATGTAATCAGATTGTTGACTCTAGTGCAAGTGGGAGACTGAAGGAAATATGCCCTAGAGGTAGTAATAAAGTTGTTATTTATATTTCCTTATATCATGATAAATGTTTATTATTCATGCTAGAATTGTACTAACCGGAAACTTAGTACATGTGTGAATACATAGACAAACAGAGTGTCACTAGTATGCCTCTACTTGACTAGCTCGTTAATCAAAGATGGTTAAGTTTCCTAGACATGGACAAAGAGTCACTACAAAAAAAGACACATCCGTGACATTTTGGGCCGAACGAATTTTTTTCTGACATACATATGACACTTCTATGACGATAATTGTGACAAAACCCGGTATCATCATAGATGTGGTGGGCTCCTACTTCTATGAAAAAAATCATGACAGAAAATGGGCTTTTCGTCCTGGGCGGGCCGGAGACGCGGCTTCATGACATTCTTTGGGCCGTCCATGACGGAAAAAACTATGGTAGAAGCGAGGGCGAGGAAAATTTTGGGGAGTTCCCGGTTACGGTGGGAGGTCGGGGGCCGAGCAATGCGCGCTTCTCTCATACACGTACGCGCATGTGTGTGAGGCGTTGGCTCTAACTGAACCCGAGCGAGGCGTTGGGCTCTAACTGAACCCGAGCGATTGCACTGCAGGCTACGCGTTACTGAACCCGAGAGATCGATCGATGGCTGTTAACTGAACCCGATCGAGCGATTCCTTCGCTACTGCTGCTAACTGAAGCTGATCGATGCAGCCTCTGGATGAACAGTGATCGTTGCGGGGGGTTGGATGAACAGTTCCCGGTGGGGGTGGATGAACAGGACCCCGTGGTGTTGCCTCTGGATGAACAGGACCACGATCGATTGAGCCGGTTGGGCTGGATGAACAGGACCCCGTGGAGGGCAGGATGAACAGTAGATGGTGGAGGGCAGGATGAATAGTAGCCCGTGGAGGAGTGGTTGAACAGGAGCCCGTGGAGAGGGCTGGTTGAACAGTAGCCGGTGGAGTAGCGCGCGGTGGAGGCTGGATGAACAGGAGCCCATGGATGAACAGTCGCAGGTGGAGGCTGGAGGGGGTCGACGGTGGAGATGAACAGTATCCCGTGGAGTCCTGTTTTGCGGTACGCCACACCACTCCCGATGAACAGGACCCCCGTTTCGACCGTAGCGCTCCAACACAAGTTCGTTTCGTCTGTTTTGCGGTACGCCACACCCGTCCCGATCAACAGGACCCCCGTTTCGACCGTAGGAGGTCCGTTTCCTCCGTTTTGTGGTACGCCAAACCCCTCCCGATCAACAGGATCCCGTTTCGAACGTGGCCGGTCGAACACAACGCCGTTTCCTCCGTTCTGCGGTACGCCAGGCCTCGTTTCCATCGCATGTTCCGTCCAAGCCCTCCCGATGAACATGACCACGCATTCCGTTTCGACCCAGCCGGTTGGCTCCCACGTGTTCCGTTGCCTCCCCCTGAACACGGCGCATTCCGTTGCCTCCCCATGAACACGACGCATTTCGTTGCCTCCCCATGAACACAATGATGACACTGTTTCTCCGTTCCGACCCAGCCATGTACATGAGCCCTGGCCGTACGTATGCGTGAGTAGGCGTTCGAGACCCCGCCCGTATGTACACATACGTGGCCGTATTTTCTTTCTTGCACCCTGGCCGCTGTACGTACGTGTACATGCTACGTGCGCGCCTCTACTAAGACACGTGCGCGCCTCTACATCGACCAGTATATATGTACGTACACGTTCGCGACCAGAATGACAACGCTACGTACGCTTTGACCAGGTGGGTCCCGACTGTCAGGCACTTCCTTGCGTGCGAAGATGTAGATGGTGGGTTCCAGCAGTCAGGGGCAAACGTATTTTTCGCGAAATACAGTGGCCCATCCAGTGGGTCCCCGCTGTTAGGTGGAGGAATAATTATTTTGCGCGTAATAAGGAGGCACCTCCTTGCTGCGGCCGTGGACCCAGTTGTCAGCGTCTCCATGCACAGTACTCTTCCGATGGAAGTCAGTCGTTGACCACATTGACCACGCCGCGCCGAGAGCACCATGGTGGTGGACGACGGCGGGGCCTAGGAAGGGGACGACGCGGAGCCGGGGAAGATGCGACAGTGGAAGCCTGCGCGGAGAGGAGTACGAGGGTTCACTGGTTCGGCTGCGGTGTGAGGCTGTCGTCGCCGCAGGGCCTAGCCAGCGGTGGGAATAGTAGGGGGCGGTGAGGCCTCTGCGGCAGCACAGCCGGCCACGGGAGGCAGGAGCATGCGGCACGACCGGCGCTGCTTTGGGCGGCTGGAGCAAGAAGACCAGAGGTTGAAGAAGCACTACGGCCGTTGGATGGACATCGTACGGTCACTGGAGCTAGAATCGTTCATATTGACTAAGTTGACAAAGCCCTTCGTCCCCGTCAACTTAGTAGGCCCACAAGTCAGCCTCCCACCAAGGTGGGTCCCAGCTAGCCGGGGGAGTATTCATTTTTTGTGCGTAATAAGGAGGCACTTCCGGTGGGTCCGAGCTGACAGCGGGGGGAACATTTTTTTGCGAAATACGGTGGCCCGTTCGGTGGGTCCCAGCAGTCAGGGGGAAACGATTTTTTTCGCAAAATACTGGTGGCCCGTCCGGTGTGTCCCCGCTATCAGGTGGAGGAATAATTATTTTCCGCGTAATAAGGAGGCACTTCCTTGCGGCTGCCGTGGACCCAGCTGTCAGCCTCTCCACGTACAGTACTCTTCCGATGGAAGTCGGTCGTTGACCACATTGACCACGCCGCGCCGAGAGCACCACGACGATGGACGACGGCGAGGCATAGGAAGGGGACGACGCAGAGCCGGGGAAGACGCGGCAGTGGATGCCCACGCGGAGAGGAGTATGAGCGTTCACCGGTTCGGCTGCGGTGTGAGGCTGCCGTCGCCGCAGAATAACAGGGGTGTGGGTGAGTAGAGGGATGCCCTGGCCAGCGGTGGGAGTAGTAGGGGGCGCCGAGGCCTGCGCGGCAGCACAGCCGGCCACGGGAGGCGGGAGTAGGCGGTCCCACCGGCGGTGCTTTGGCGGCTGGAGCAAGAAGATCAGAGATTGAAGAAACACGACGGCCGTTGGATTGACATCCAACGGTTACGTCTGCTAGAATCGTTTGTTGATGTATATAATAACTAAAAAAATCTTGCATGCGCGTCAACTAAACAGGCCCACAAGTCAGACCACTCCCTCTTTTTTTAATAATTTATATATAGCTCATGGCAACTTCTTATGCAATTTATTGCAGTCGTTTTTTTTTGGTTGGCCAGGGCCAATTTCGCATATTTCTGTGGGTTCCAAACTATTTTTAATACCAAAATGTCCAGCCAGATTTAAAGTACTTTGAAGATATACTTAAATTAGGTTAATGCCCAGTGAAATAGGAATATGAAAATATAATAAAATTCAGAAATTATAAAGTAATTGCCAATTTGTCATCTGTTTTTATATTTACAACCCATTTCATATTACTTTCAAGATTTGCAGGCGTCTTGAAAGAGTTGCAGCCCATCAGGGCGTAGAAAAATAAGTACGCCTGGATTGGGTATTCGTCAGAAAAAATAAACTAGGCTCATTTTCACAAAGAAAAAATAGCTGGGCTGGTCACATGGTGAACATAAAATATAAGCCAGGGCTAGACGGGCCACAGCCCAGTTCAAACCCTGCTCCGTCTCAACAATACCAAACAAAAAAAACTGCTCGAGTAGCTACGTCCCAGGTGTTAGCCGATCTTGTGCTGTTCTCTTGTCTATTGACTATATACGCTCACAATGTCATGGGTCCCAGATGTCAGGAAAACACTAGGAGGAAGCATTTTATTTTTCCATACGCTGACATGGTGGGGCCCTACTGTCATCCTCTCCACGTACTTCTGCCGATTCCTGTTGTTTGTTGACCATGTTGACAATGCGAGAGGGCGGCGCCGCGGCCAGTGCACCAAAGCGCGTGGAGGACGTCGGCGTTAACGATTTAGGAGACGGTGGGGCGGCGATGCGTGCGCTGAGACGCAGCTAGCCGTGGGAGGCGGAAGCAGGCGGCCCCGCCGGTCCTGGTTTGGTTTTGGCGGCTGGAGGAAGACAGGACTGAAGAAACACGGCAGACTGTAAAAGCAACAGGAGTATTTAACAACCTTAACTGAAACCAGCAGGGGCACTTAACAACCAAAGCTGAAAGTAGTATGAGTACTTATACAGGTTCAATCGTACAAAGCACGCCTCGAACAGTGCTACTTTGCCTACAGTTAACCAAGGGTGAGGCCGCCAAGCCCCAGGACAAGGCCCAGGCGCCACCCCGCACATCCACAACCTTCTGAAAGCGGCTTCATCTCGCAACGTGGTCAATAAACAGGATATTCGCTTTAGAGCCATGGAAAAGCATGAACATAATCTTATGTCCTATTCTCCAAGATGGACGGTGCTACGTCTTGAGCTTGCGTTGGTTTTCCCCGAAGAGGAAGGGATGATGCAACAGAGTAGCGTAAGTATTTCCCTCAGTTTTTGAGAACCAAGGTATCAATCCAGTAGGAGCCCACGCTCAAGTCCCTCGTACCTGCACAAAGCGATAGCTACTCGCAACCAACGCGATTAGGGGTTGTCAAGCCCTTCATGGTCACTTACGAGAGTGAGATCTGATAGATAGAATATTTTTGGTATTTTTGATATAAAGATGCAAAGTAAAAAGTAAAATCAAAGTAAATAGCAAAACAATATAAAAGTGATGGAGATTGATATGATGAGAATATACCCGGGGGGCATAGGTTTCACTAGTGGCTTCTCTCAAGAGCATAAGTATTCTACGGTGGGTGAACAAATTATTGTTGAGCAATTGATAGAATTGTGCATAATTATGAGAATATCTAGGCATGATCATGTATATAGGCATCACGTCCGTGACAAGTAGATCGAAACGATTCTGCATGTACTACTATTACTCCACTCATCGACCACTATCCAGCATGCATCTAGAGTATTAAGTTAAAAACAGAGTAACGCCTTAAGCAAGATGACATGATGTAGAGAGATAAATTCATGCAATATGAAATAAACCCCATCTTGTTATCCTCGATGGCAACGATACAATACGTGCCTTGCTGCCCCATCTGTCACTGGGTAAGGACACCGCAAGATCGAACCCAAAGCTAAACACTTCTCCCATGGCAAGAACTACCAATCTAGTTGGCCAAACCAAACAGATAATTCGAAGAGACTTGCAAAGATAACCAATCATGCATAAAAGAATTCAGAGAAGATTCAAATATTATTCATAGATAGATTTGATCATAAACCCACAATTCATCGGTCTCAACAAACACACCGCAAAAAGAAGATTACATCAAATAGATCTCCACAAGAGAGGGGGAGAACTTTGTATTGAGATTCAAAGATAGAGAAGAAGCCATCTAGCTACTAACTATGGACCCGAAGGTCTGAGGTAAACTACTCACACTTCATCGGAGGGGCTAGGATGATGTAGAAGCCCTCTGTGATGACGGCCCTCTTCCGGCGGAGCTCCAGAATAGGCCCCAAGATGGGATCTCATGGATACAGAAAGTTGCGGCAGTGGAATTAGGGTTTTGGCTCCTGTTCTGATCGTGTGGGGGTACGTGTGTATATATAGGAGGAAGGAGTATGTTGGTGGAGCACCGAGGGGCCCACGAGGCAGGGGCGCGCCCTAGGGGGGGAGCCCCCCACCCTTGTGACCACCTCTTTGATCCCTTGCAGTAGGGTCCAAGTCTCCTGGATCACGTTCGGTGAGAAAATCACATTTCCGAAGATTTTATTCCGTTTGGACTCCGTTTGATATTCTGTTTATCCGAAACACTGAAATAGGCAAAAAAAACAGCAATTCTGGGCTGGGCCTCTGGTTAATAGGTTAGTCCCAAAAATAATATAAAAGTGGAAAATAAAGCCCAATATAGTCCAAAACAGTAGATAATATAGCATGGAGCAATCAAAAATTATAGATACGTTGGAGACGTATCAGGCATCCCCAAGCTTAATTCCTGCTCGTCCTCGAGTAGGTAAATGATAAAAAGAGAATTTTTGATGCGGAGTGCTACTTGGCATAATTTCAATGCAAATCTTCTTAATTGTGGTATGAATATTCATATTAGAAAGATTCAAGACAAAAGTTTATATTGACATAGAAAATAATAATACTTCAAGCATACTAACAAAGCAATTATGTCTTCTCAAAATAACATGGCCAAAGAAAGTTATCCCTACAAAATCATATAGTCTGGCTATGCTCCATCTTCCCCACACAAAGTATTTAAATCATGCACAACCCCGATGACAAGCCAAGCAATTGTTTCATACTCTAACTTTTTCAAAACTTTTTCAATCTTCACGCAATACATGAGCGTGAGCCATGGATATAGCACTATAGGTGGAATAGAATGGTGGTTGTGGAGAAGACAAAAAGGAGAAGATAGTCTCACATCGACTAGGCGTATCAACGGGCTATGGAGATGCCCATCAATAGATATCAATGTGAGTGAGTAGGGATTGCCATGCAACGGATGCACTAGAGCTATAAATGTATGAAAGCTCAACAAAAGAAACTAGTGGGTGTGCATCCAACTTGCTTGCTCATGAAGACCTAGGGCAATTTGAGGAAGCCCATCATTGGAATATACAAGCCAAGTTCTATAACGTAAAATTCCCACTAGTATATGAAAGTGACAACATATGAGACTCTCTATATGAAGAACATGGTGCTACTTTGAAGCACAATATATGAGACTTGCTATATCATGGTGCTACTTTGAAGCACAAGTGTGGAAAAAAGGATAGTAGCATTGCCCCTTTTTATTATTATTTTTTGGGCCTTCTTTTTTTCTTTGGCCTTTCTTTTTTTTCTTTTTTTTGGGACAATGCTCTATTGAAATGATCATCACACTTCTATTTATTTACAACTCAATGATTACAACTCGATACTAAAACAAAGTATGACTCTATATGAATGCCTCCGGCGGTGTACCGGGATATGCAATGAATCAAGAGTGACAAGTGTGAAAGAATTATGAACGGTGGCTTTGCCACAAATACTATGTCAACTACATGATCATGCTAAGCAATATGACAATGATGGATATGTCATGATGAACTAGATGGCGGAAAGTTGCATGGAAATATATCTCGGAATGGCTATGGAAATGCCATAATAGGTAGGTATGGTGGCTGTTTTGAGGAAGGTATATGGTAGGTGTATGATACCGGTGAAAGTTGCGCGGTATTAGAGAGTCTAGCAAGGGTGGAAGGGTGAGAGTGCGTATAATCCATGGACTCAACATTAGTCATAAAGAACTCATATACTTATTGCAAAAATTTAGAAGTTATCAAAGCAAAGTATTACGCGCATGCTCCTAGGGGGATAGATTGGTAGGAAAAGACCATCGCTCGTCCCCGACCGCCACCCAAAACTTGAAAACTTCACAACACAAAACTCAAGATAGAAAACTCGTGAGCTCCGTTAGCGAAAGAAAACAAAAGACCACTTCAAGGTACTGTAATGAACTCATTCTTTATTTATATTGGTGTTAAACCTACTGTATTCCAACTTCTCTATGGATTATAAACTATTTTACTAGCCATAGATTCATCAAAATAAGCAAACAACACACGAAAAACAGAATCTGTCAAAAACAGAACAGTCTGTAGTAATCTGTAGCTATCGCAAGATCTGGAACCCCAAAAATTCTAAAAAAAAATTCTGGACGTGAGGAATTTATTTATTAATCATCTTCAGAAAGAATTAACTAAATATCACTCTTCAAATAAAAATGACAGCAGTTCTCGTGAGCGCTAAAGTTTCTGTTTTTTACAGCAAGTTCAACAAGACTTTCCCCAAGTCTTCCCAACGGTTCTAATTGGCACAAACACTAATTAAACACAAAAAACACAACCAAAACAGAGGCTAAATAATTTATTTATTACTAAACAGGAGCAAAAATCAAGGAATAAAAATAAAATTGGGTTGCCTCCCAACAAGCGCTATCGTTTAACGCCCCTAGCTAGGCATAACGAGCGAGAATAGATCTAGGTATTGCCATCTTTGGTAGGCAATCCATAAGTGGCTCTCATGATAGTTTCATATGGTAATTTTATTTTATTTCTTGGAAAGTGTTCCATGCCATTTTTTAATGGAAATTTAAATCTAATATTCCCTTCCTTCATATCAATAATCGCACCAACCGTTCTAAGGAAAGGTCTACCAAGAATAATAGGGCAAGAAGGATTGCAATCTATATCAAGAAAAATGAAATCTACGGGCACATAATTCCTATTTGCAACAATAAGAACATCATTAATTCTTCCCATAGGTTTCTTAATAGTGGAATCTGCAAGATGCAAGTTTAGAGAGCAATCATCAAAATTACGGAAATCTAGTAAATCACACAAAGTCTTGGGAATAGTAGAGACACTAGCACCCAAATCATACAAAGCATAAAACTCATGGTCTTTAATTTTAATTTTAATAGTTGGTTCCCACTCATCATAGAGTTTTCTAGGGATAGAAACTTTCAACTCAAGTTTTTCTTCATAAGATTGCATCAAGGCATCAACAATATGTTCGGTGAAGGCTTTATTTCGACTATAAGCATGTGGAGAATTTAGCACGGATTGCAACAAGGAAATACAATCAATCAAAGAGCAATTTTCATAATTAAATTCCTTGAAATCCAATATAGTGGGTTTAGCAACATCTAGATTTTTATTTCTTTCCATCCCACTTTCATCAATTTCATCATTAAGATCTAAACACTCCGAATTTTTAGAACGCCTTCTAGGTAAAGGAAGATCATATTCAGTTTCATCAAGATTCATATTGCAAAATAAAGATTTAATTGGAGACACATCAATAACTTTTAGATCTTCATCTTGATTTTCATAGGAATTGGAAAAACACGCTTTAATAAAGGCATCTTTGGAAGCACGCATCCTAGCGGTTCTTTCTTTACACTCATCAATTGAAATTCTCATGGCTTTTAGAGACTCATTATATCATGATTAGGTGGAATAGATCTAAGTTTCAAAGCATCAACATCAAGAGCAATTCTATCAATGTTCCTAGCCAAATCATCAATCTTAAGCAATTTTTCTTCAATCATAGCATTAAAATTCTTTTGCGAAGAAATAAATTCTTTAATATTAGATTCAAAATCAGAGGACATCTTATTATAATTTCCATAAGAGTTGTTGTAGGAATTCCCATAATTATTAGAAGGATTACTAGGATATGGCCTAGGATTAAAATTCCCTCTATAAGCGTTGTTACCAAAATTATTCCTACCAACAAAATTCACATCCATAGATTCATTGTTATTCTCAATCAAAGTAGACAAAGGCATATTATTAGGATCAGAAGAAACACTCTTAGTAGCAAATAATTTCATAAGTTCATCCATCTTTCCACTCAACACATTAATTTCTTCTATCGCATGCACTTTTTTATTAGAAGTTCTTTCAGTATGCCATTGAGAATAATTAACCATAATATTATCTAGGAGTTTAGTAGCTTCTCCTAAAGTGATTTCCATAAAAGTGCCTCCCACGGCCAAATCTAAAAGATTTCTAGAAGAAAAATTCAATC